>NC_066888.1:24603599-24713734 GCF_022985175.1 Labeo rohita
AAAACTCATAATTTTTACTTTCTCACAAATGCAGTGAAACTTTTTTCATGCAATTCTCACTTTTTTCTCAGAATTGCGCAATATATATTCACAATACAAAAAATAGTCAGATTTGCAGGTAAAAAAAACTCGCAACTCGTTTTTTATTGCAAATGCAAGTTTATATCTCGCAATTCTGACTTTTTTCGTGCAATTCTGACTTTCTCTCAGAATTGTGAGATCTATATTCACAACTGCAAGAAATAGTCAGAATTGCAAGACAAAAACTTACAATTCTGACTTTTTTTATCACAATTGTGTTTATATCTCGCAATTTAGATTTTTTTTCATGCTATTCTGACTTTTTTGTCAGAATTGTGAGATATATATTCACAATTGTGAGAAATAAAGTCAGAATTGAAAGATAAAAACGAACAATTCTGACTTTTTTTATCAGAATTGTGGATATAAACTTACAACTGCGAGTTATAAAGTAAAAATTGTGAGATATAAACTCCAAATTCTGACTTTTTTTCTCAGAATTGCATGATATAAATTCACAATTGCAAGAAATAAAGTCATAATTGTGAGATAACTTGCGATTCTGACTTTTTTCTCACAAATGCGAGTTTGTATCTCACAATTATGACTTTATTTTTCACAATTGGGCAATTCTGACTATCTTCATGAAATTCTGACTGTTTTTAGAATTGTGCGATACAAACTTGCAATTGCAAGTTATAAAGTCCAATTTTGAGGGGGAAGAAAGACTGATATGTTCTTAGAATTGCGAGTTTGTATCACGTAATTCTGAAAAAAAGGTCAGAATTGCAAGATGTAAACTTGCAATTACGAGAAAAAAGTCAGAATTGTGACATAAAAAGTCAGAATTGTGAGATAAAAAGTCACAATTACCTTTATTTATTTTTTTATTCAGTGGCAAAAACGGGCTTCCATAGTTATGCTCACCAAAGCTGCATTCATTAGATAAAAGCAGTAAAGACTGTAATAGTAATATTACAATTTAAAATAATTGTTTTCTATTTTAACATATTTTAATATATTTATTCCTTTGATGACAAACCTGAATTTTCTTCAGCCAGATCTTTCAGAAATAATTCTAATATGCTGATTTGTTGCTCAAGAAACATTTCTTATTATTATCAAAGTTGAAAATATCTTAATATTTCTGTGAAAAACTGTAATAGTTTTTTCCCTCCAGATTCTTGGATGAATAGAAAAGTACAAATTTATTAAAGTAGAAATCTTTTGTAACATTATAACTGTCTTTACTCTTACTTTGTATCAATTTAATGCCTCCTTGATGTATAAAAGTAGTAGTAGTAGTATTTCTTTAAAAAAAAAAAAACTAATCTTACTGACTCCAGACTTTTTAATGTTAATGTATGTACAGTAAAATTTTCCAAATGCAGCAGAGGTATGCAGTTAAAATCCAGAGTTGGTTTGGTGATACTAAAAGTAGTTCCTATATGAGCCTCACATAAGACAGTTATTATAAGTGGTGTTTTGAAAAGCAAACATCAGTATTAATGTTTCTCATATTTGGGATTAAGATCTGTTCAAACTCGTATTTGTTCCACATGTTTGTGCTAGGGACATCTCCAATCATCTCCAGTCAAGGAGATGTGCACTATTATTTTTCCAAGCAATCTGATGATGATTTCTACATACTTACAAATCTGACAATAACTTACCTTTTTCCTAGAAATTAATTTTACTGCAATGATTCATTTGTACTCTCTCATCTATGAAACCCTTGACAGGCTTGTCCACTTTCCACTCATTTACTGAGCCCAATTGTTAAAGCTTTTGGGCTTTGTTTCTGCCTTTTAAAACAAAATGAGAACAATTGTGTGAAAAGTAAATGAATCTGAAATGAAAGTACGTGAGAGGCCCTGAGGAACGGCAGATGAAACAATGCGTCCTACCACTTCACAATGAGAGATTACGGCTGATGGAATTCAAATGCTTCCGATAATACCGAAGCCGTTTCCTCCAGTGTCCTTAGCGTTTGAAGCAGCTCTCTGGGTAACAGTGACTTTGAAGGGCAAGCTAAGCTTCATCAGGAGAATGAGAACTGGGCTGCACTGTTGCACACACACCCGCACTTCTGTGACCTTTTATTCTCTGTCCTCGTTCCAAGACTCTCCAACCAAACCACATTCAAGAAGAAATGTTTTCCTACATCAATCCTGAGTGACAGCAGTATTTTAAGCAGTCACCTGGATTGAAGTGTTTAGTGTCAAGACTTAATGTTCACTCTTTTTTCTCTCTCTTTTTCAAACCTCAGAACGCCCATCATCGCAGGAGGACTTTTTGTGATTGACAGATCCTGGTTCAATCGCTTGGGAAAATATGACACAGCCATGGACATCTGGGGAGGGGAGAACTTCGGTGAGTTATTACTATGCATGAGAGCACCTGTCTGACGGCGCGTAAGCCTCAATCACTTTCCTTACCCGATCAAGCTCTGACAGAGGAAACTTAAGAGTTGTTGTCTCATCACAGGGAGGAAATGGCACGCAATGACATTTGAACTTAGAAATAGCTTTGGAATCAGTTTTCTCAAACCATATTTGGGTGCCTTTATTTAACTGCTGTGGCTCTGTAAAATTCTTAAAGGAGAAGTTCACTTTCAGAACAAACATTTACAGATAATTTACTTAACCTTCTTGTCATCCAAGATGTTTATGTGTTTCTTTCCTCCGTCGTAAAGACATTATGTTTTTTGAGGAAACCATTTCAGGATTTTTCTCCATGTAGTGGACTTCTATGGTGCCCCCAAAACATCCAAAATGCAGTTTAAATGCAGCTTCAAAGGTTCTAAACTATCCCAGCCAAGGAAAAAGAGTCTTATCTAATGAAACGATCGGTTATTTTCCAAACAAATTGACAATTTATGTACCTTTTAACCTCAAATGCTCATTTTGAATAGCTCTGTGTGTATTCCAGTTCATGACAGTTAGGGTAGGTCTAAAAACTCCCATCTCATTTTCTTCTCCAACTTCAAAATCGTCCTATATCACTGTTTTACCTTTTTTACCTCAAAGGGCGTTTAATCTTCTTTGCATGTTTACTTTGTAAACACTGGATCGGTACTTCTGAAACGTGGAGGATGATTTTGAAGTTAGAGAAGAAAATGAGATGGGAGTTTTTAGACCTACCCTACCTGTCATGAACCAGAATATAAAGAGTTCACCCAGAGCTAGACAAGATGAGCATTTGGGGTTAAAACATATATAAATTGTCAATTATTTTAAGAAAATAACTGATCGTTTTGCTAGATGAGACCCTTCTTCCTCGGCTGGGATCATTTAAAGCCCCTTGAAGCTCCATTTAAACTGCATTTTGGAAGTTCAAACTCAGGGTCATCATAGACCTCCACTATATGGAGAGAAATCCTGACATAACATAATTTCTTTATGACTGAAGAGAGAAAGACATGAACATCTTGGATGACAAGGGGGTGAGTAAATTATCTGTAAATTTTTGTTCTGAAAGTAAACTTCTCCTTTAAGAGCATTGCACTGTGGGGAATAGGATGATTCTCCCTGCACTGAGTTAAACCATCATTAACCATGCATATGTGACAGAATTAGACTGGAGCTGGTTTATTCAGACTTAAGTAGGGTACTGTGCTCATAATTGCAAATGAGCATTGGGCAATGGCATATTTAGACAGGAGATTTCAACCGTATGATCTAATTCTTGGCGCAAGAGTGAAGTTGTATCCTAGAGGGCTACTGTAAATCACATATACACATGTCAGCAAGTTATTTCACTCTACATGACATAAGTCACATGAATTTAATACATTTCTGCAATATAGTCTACTGTTTGGGGTCAGTAAGATTTTTTACTACTTTTATTCAGCATTAAATTGATTGAAAATGACAGTAAAAACATTTCTAATTACAAAAGATTTCTATTTTAAATGCTGAAATGTATCAGTTTCTACAAAAAATGAACTGATATCACTGTTTTCAACAATAAGAAATATTTCTTGAATGCCAAATCAGCATATTAGAATGATTTCTGAAGGATCTTGTGACACTGAAGACTTGAATAATGATGCTGATTCAAATTCAGCATTGTTATCATATAAATAAATACATTGTAAAATTTTTAAATATTAGTTTTACTGTATTTTTAATCAGACAAATGGAAGCCCATTTCTGCCACTGAATAAAAAGAAAAAAAAGGTTATTGCAACTTATCTCACAATTCTGACTTTTTTTCCTCAGAATTGTAAGATATAAACTCACAATTGCGAGTTATAAAGTCGCAATTCTGAGAAATAAAGTCATAACTGTGTGATATAAACTCACAATTGCATGATATAAACTCGCAATTGCGAGTTATAAAGCCAGAATTCTGAGATATAAAGTTGCAATTATGAGAAATAAAGTCTGAATTATGTGATATAAACTGACAATTGTGAGTTATTAAGTCAGAATTGTGAGATATCAACTTGCAATTTTGTGAACATATCAGTCTTTTTTTCTCCTCAGAACTCGACTTTATAATTTGCAATTGCAGTTTGTATCTCATAATTCTGAAAAAAAGTCAGAATTGCGAGTTTATGTGACACAACACTGAGAAACGGGCTTCCATACAAATAAGTGTAGTCTTGGTTAAAAAAAATAATCTTACTGACTTAAAACTGTCAATATAATGCCATAATGTTATTAAAATACTGTATAGCACACTGTGAGTGTTGTTTATTGTGTTGTGTTTGTAGAGATTTCTTTTAGAGTATGGATGTGTGGAGGAAGCCTAGAAATCATTCCCTGTAGCAGGGTCGGCCACGTATTCCGCAAGAAACATCCTTACATCTTCCCAGAGGGCAATGCCAACACCTACATAAAGTAAGAGTCCTGAGAAGTGCACATACTTATAATATTAATTCATGTGCAGCACAGCTGAGTTTTTAATAATATATTCCTGTCGATAAAGGATGCAACACTTTTTGTTAACATCAGAAGACCTTGTGTTGTCCTTGGGGGTTGTCAACCTGTACATTTGAATATATGTTAATCTTTTTTATTTTTATCTCTGTTGAATGTTTCCTATGTTATTTGTCGGATTTTCCTTTCCGAAGATAGAGATAATGCTCCAACTTCTGCCTGGAAGAAAATCTGCTGTGTAAAATTTGTTTGCTTTTATCACGTTTCGCCTCCAGGGAAAAACCTCAGCATGAAACCGTATGAAATATTAAGGGCATAGCACAACATTCTTTCTGAATCTGAATTGCTATGCAGTGTGCTCAGTCAACAAAATCTGTTTCCTCATATAGTTCAGAGGCGCTAATGAATAATTGCTGAAGGCATTAGCTGGCTTTACTAGATACTCTTAAGAACCGTGTCCTTTCACATCTGTTAGCAGAGTTATGTTAGATATATAACAATCAGATGTGGTTTGTTTAGGTGTAGTTTTTAGTGCATAGCCTGTAATAAAATGTCTTGCCAAACTGAGACATGCAATACATGACCAGTTTTGATACAGAAATAAGTCACTGATGTGTATATAACACCATCACTCCCTCTGAATATCAATTCTACAGTTGTCGGCAGCAATCATGCCACTACTTTGTTTGTACTTTGGCAAATCGGTGTAAGCTACTTTATTTATTTGTACATTTATTTATGCCTTTATTTAAAGGAGAAGTCCACTTCCAAAAAGATTCACATATAATGTACTCACCCCCTTGTCATCCATGATGTTCATGTCTTTCTTTCTTCAGTCGTAAAGAAATTATGTTTTTTGAGGAAAACATTTCTGCGTTTTTCTCCATATAATGGACTGCTATGGTGCCCTGATTTTGAACTTCCAAAAGGCAGTTTAAATGCGGCTTCAAACGATCCCAAATGCGGTTGTAAACAATCCCAGCTGAGGAAGAAGGGTCTTATCTAGCCTAACGATCGGTTATTTTCATTAAAAACATACAATTTAAATACTTTTTAATCTCAAATGTTCGTCTTGCCTTTCTCTCCCTGAACTCTGTGTGTTCTGACTCAAGACAGTAAGGGTATGTCATAAAACTCTGATCGTATTTTCTCCCTCAACTTCAAAAATAATTTCAAAATCATCCTACATCGCTGCAGAAGTACCGACCCAGTCTTTGCAAAGTGAACATGCAAAGAAGATCAAACACCCTTAACAAAAAAGGTAAAACAGTGATATAGGGCGATTTTGAAGTTGAGGGAGAACATGAGATGGGAGTTTTTTGACATTCCCTAACTGTCATGAACCGGAACAAAAACGTTTGGCATTAAAAAGTATGTATTATTTTTCTGAAAATAACCGATCGTTACGCTAGATAAGACCCTTCTTTCTCAGCTGGGATCATTTACAATCACATTTGGGATCGTCTGAAGCCGCATTTAAACTGCATTTTGGAAGTTCAAAATCGGGGCACCATAGCAGTCCGTTATATGGAGAAAAGGCTGAAATGTTTTCCTCAAAAAACAATTTACTTACAACTGAAGAAAGAAAGACGTGAACATCTTGGATGACAAGGGGGTGAGTACATTATATGTGCATCTTTGTTTTGGAAGCGGACGTCTCCTTTAATATTTGAATTAAAGGAAATAGCTGCTTAAAACTAAATAAAACAATATACAAAGTTTTTAATATGCAGCCCTGCAAATAAAGCTTTTTAGAAATACTAAAATCCACCTGGATGTGGAATTTTTTCTGTTATGAGGAAGCATCCACTTATAATTGTTTACAAAATATAAAGTATCTTGTACTAAACCGCTAACCTTTAGTATTACACTTTGCTTTGTAATTCATCCTGCTATGTTTGTGGCATACACATGAATGAGAGCTCCAGCTGTGCAGCTTTTTGAAGAGAAATGTGTTGTTAGTTTTCTAAGTAACTGGACTTTTAATGTGTAAAAAAAATCTTACAGGGAGCCATATGTACGATCTTTTGACTTTAGCCAGTATGAACCACCCTTGCAATTGCATGGCATACTGGTAACACAAGCTCTGAATACCTTAGCAACCACATAGCAATGGCCTGACAAACACCCACAACACCCTAGCGAATTTTCCGCTCAGATTTTCTTCAGCATTGCAGTTGCAAGTCTGTTCAGTACCTGTCTGTACAAGCAATATTTTGAGTAGCTCTACTGATAAATTGGCAGGTCATCCGAACGATCTTCTTGAAACTGAAGTGTGTATCTTTGAGTGAAGTGTTCAGTATAGCACACTTCTGTGTTCACATTCAATGCTCTTTCTGTCTCAGGAACACCAGAAGGACTGCTGAGGTTTGGATGGATGAGTTCAAACTGTTCTACTACTCGGCTCGACCGGCTGCTAGGGGAAAATCCTATGGAGAGTGAGTGACTGATAGCATGCGTGTGTTTATGTGTGTATCTATAATAGGGAGGCATTAGGGAAAAGATTCATCTCTTATTCCGCTCATTCTCTTCCTCTCTTATCAGCATTCACGGCAGGCAGGAGCTCCGCAAGAGTCTCAAGTGCAAATCCTTCAAGTGGTATCTGGACAATGTCTATCCAGAGCTCAAGTGAGTTGAGGAGTCAGCGCAGTGTGTGTATCTGAGTGTCTGTGGATGGTGATTGATGATTGCAAAGTGCCATGTTATTATTTAGCATGGCAGTGAATGGCCCCTCTATGTCTAAAGCTGTTTTGTTGTACACTAGTTGCTCTCATCTCTCTCTCGAGGGAAAGATTTTCCACCCACCATGGCAGATTTCACATGCATTCAGTATTTTTGTCCTTGTGTCATTTTCATTAATTCGGCATCTAAATTAGTCAATGTTAATGCACTTTTTGCAGACGTTTTTATTGAATAGTGAAACTGACAAAAGCTTAATTATTTAAAACAAACAAAAAAAAACATTAAACATTTAGATTTTGCTCTCGCAATTTAGGAGATAAAAAGTTCCCAATTATGTTTCGTTCAGTTTTTAATTTGGTCAATAAATTTTTTATGCTTCCTTTTTATGCCTCATTTCATAAAAATAGACACCAGTGAGAATTGAAATTGAGTACAAAGAAATAAAATGAACATGGATCACATATACCATATAAATTGGTTTTGGAAGTATGTGATAAGAAATGTTGTCCCAGACTTTTTTTATTTGCTGCTTTTTGCTTCCTATGAGAAACAAGATATTTAAGATGAGATATTTAAAGGGATAGTTCACCCAAAAATAAAAATTACTCCATGATTTACTTACCCTTGATCCATCCTAGGAGTATATGACTTTCTTCTTTCAGACGAATACAGCTGGAGTTATATTAAAAAAAGTCCTGGCTCTTCCAACCTTTTAAATGGGTATTTTGTTAGAGAAGTCCAATAAAGTGTGTTCATCCATCATAAGAAGTACTCCGCACAGTTCTGGGGTGTTAATAGTGGCTTTCTGAAGCAAATCAATGCTTTTTTTGTAAGAATCTTTATAAACTCTAGTTTCCATTAACTGTCATACACGTGTTTACAAGAAAGTGGCGTTTAAGTCAATGACGTAGGACGTAGGCGTAGCGTAAGCTCCTGTGAAAATATGCTAGTCTTGCAAAAACCAAGTTTTGTTCACAGGAGCAAAGAAAGCAAAGTTTCCTTTGTTTTAGTCTCCTCTTGGCTTATATCAAAATCCTCTGTCATTTTTCTTTATAAATCCTCATTTTGTACTTTTAATTCATGACCAGTGTTTTGCTCTTTTCTGCACTTTCGCGCGTTACTCTGGCGTTCGTTACCGTGCTCACCTACGTCCTACGTCATCTGCTGGAACGCCACTCTCTTGTGAACGCGCATGCTAGAGATTACAATTTAGAGTTTTAAAAACTGATATTTTTCTAACACAAATGCATCAATTCACTTTAGAAGGCCTTTATTAACCCCTGGAGCTGTGTGGAGCACTTTTTTTATGATGGATAGATGAACTTTATTGGACTTCAAAATCTCAACGCCCATTCACTGCCATTATAAAGCTCGGAAGAGCCAGGATATTTTTTAATATTTCTCCAATTATATCCGTCTGAAAAACGAAAGTCATAAACACCTAGGATGGTTTTAGGGTAAGTAAATCATGGGGTAATTTTAATTTTTGGATTTTTCCCACTCTTTTCTGTGAGGTATTTGTTGTCATAACACTGTGGTGTTTCATTCACCAAATCCAGAGTTCCTGATGATTCAGATGCGAAGTCTGGTGTGATCCGGCAGAGACAGAACTGTTTAGAATCTCGAATAGTCGAAGGTCAGGATCTCCCAGTGCTCACACTGGCACCCTGCAGCATCACCAAAGACGTACCAGCAGCCAACCAGGTACAAGACTCTCTGGCATAATATCATAAAAACCATGCTTGAAGTATTAAAAGATCAACTTTGTTTTTCCATATCATTTAAAGGGGTCATCGGATGCCCATTTTCCACAAGTTGATATGATTCTTTAGGGTTTTAGTGAAAAGTCTAAAACATACTTTGGTTCAGATTTCTCAATGGTAGTGTAAAACAAAACCCGTTTTACCTTGTCAGCTCTGCAGACATCAACCCGTATTTTTAAGGATTGAATAAAAACCACTGGGTTTTTATCTTGCCTTAAAGCACATGGTCACATATTCTGCTGAACAGTTAGGTGAAGATCAAAAGAGGAGCAAAGGTAGTGTGCGTCTTTACTCTCACGCCAGGAATCAGTGACATCTCACACGGTTAGGCTGCGACTTTGAGATGCTAGATTACATTAAATGCTGTGCAACCAGGGGCATGTTGAAAGGGCAGCTTTTACAGCGGGGTAATGGGATTTAATTCAGGTCACATTTGTGCACTGCTGTGTAATTATATTAAACAAAGAGGTGCCCTCTGGTCTCTGAGCAGCTAATCTGCCCTACTGTCACCCTTCATGGCTCCCTCACCTGCGCATGAGCCTGGAAGAAATATAACACAATCCTGCGTCTTTCAGAACTGAATAGAGAATGGCTATTATAGTATATCAAAATTCTGGATTTTAAATGCTGTCCATGTTACAGAATTGAAATTTGGATTTTTGGATTTGAGCTGTTTTTTTCTTTTTATTTCATAGATCATGATGGAAAAACTCCATCTAGCTCAAAAATGCAAAGAGAACCAATTCTTAAACTTGAGAATATATTTCAGCCAAAGCCACTGCTATAGACTCTAATTCAGCTCAGACACTGTTTATCGAACTGATTCTCTGTTATGTTCCTCTGTGCACTGTAGAAAAGGTGCATTTTTCAGATGTTTATTCTCTAAATTATGAAGCCTATGATGATGGTAGACAGTAGATTTGGGGCCGGAACACCACAAAAGTGATTTCAGAGCACTTAAGTGTGTTCATAACACCACAAGAGCATGTTTCCCTGCTGCCTGCTGCGTGTGACCTTGTTAAGCGTCTGTAAGACTCACCAGATGGGAAGTGGTTCATCAGCATGGCTCACAAAAGCACATTTGCGCACTGCCCTCATGCGTCATTCTCTCCCTACATGTCTCAGAACAGCAAATGAGACCACCTTCTCAAAGAGAAGCAAAAAGTGTTTTCTTCCAACATTCTCTCTCTCTCTCTCTATCCGTTTACCATTTAAGTAGAGCTGACATATGAGAGCAGACATCTTTAAATGAACAAGTCTGTAAATGCTCTAGCTTGTTTCCTAATCTAGTTTTCTAATAAATACGGCATTCTATACTATGAATATTGTTGGCTCTGTGATGAATTGCTTATGTTCTTCTATTATAAATCGCTTTGGATGAGTGTCTGCTAAATGCATAAATGTAATGTAAATGCAAACCTACAAACGAAGCTAATAAACTAGAAGATCTTATTAAAGACATTTATTTAGTTTTCCATTTTAAAGAATTATTTGGTATCAGTCCAAACTGTCACAACATTTTAAAGGAATTGTTTAACCAAAAAAAATTGCTGGAAATTTACTTACCCTCAGGCCATCCACGAAGTAGATGAGTTTGTTGTGGAGATATTTGCCATTATATCACTTGTTCACCAATGGATCCTCTGCAGTACAGTTGAAGTCAAAAGTTTACATACACCTTGCAGAATCTGCAAAATGTTAATTATTTACCAAAATAAGAGGGATCATACAAAATGTGTGTTGTTGTTTTTTTATTTAGTACTGACCTGAAAAAGATATATTACATAAAAGATGTTTACATATAATCCACAAGAGAAAATAACAGTTGAATTTATAAAAATTACCCTGTTCAAAAGTTTACATACGCTTGATTCTTAATACTGTGTTGTTACCTGAATGATCCACAGCTGTGTTTTTGTTTGTTTTGTTTAGTGATAGTTGTTCACAGGCCTTGTTTTATCCTGAACCGTTAAACTGCCCGCTATTCTTCAAAAAAGTCCTTCAGGTCCCACAGATTCTGTTTTTCAGTATTTTTGTGTATTTGAACCTTTTCCAACAACTGCATGATTTTGCGATCCATCTTTTCACACTGAGGTGAACTGAGGGACTCATATGCAACAATTACAGAAGGTTCAAATGCTCACTGATGCTCCAGAAGGAAAAACAATGCATTAATAGCCAGGGGTGTACATTTTTCTTTTTTTACCTAAATATTATATGTTTTTTAATTTAGTACTACCCTTCAGAAGCTACAGAAGATACTTACATGTTTCCCAGAAGACAAAATAAATTAAATTGATGTTCAAATTCAAGAAGTTTTCACCCCTTGGCTCTTGTGCATTGTTTCCTTCTGGAGCATCAGTGAGCATTTGAACCTTCTGTAATTGTTGCATATGAGTCCCTCAGTTCACCTCAGTGTGAAAAGATGGATCTCAAAATCATGCAGACATTGCTGGAAAGGGTTCAAATACACAAAAATGCCAAAGAATTTGTGGGAACAGCAGTTTAACTGTTCAGGACAAACAATGGACTTGTGAACAACTAGGTCAGTACTAAATAAAAAATAGCATGCATATTACCTCTTATTTTGGTAAAATAATTAACATTTTTGCAGATTCTGCAAGGTGTATGTAAAATTTTGACCTCAAACTGTAAATGGTTGCCGTCAGAGTGAGAAAAAACATCACAATAATCCACATGACTCCAGTCCATCAACTGACATCTTGTGAAACATAAAGCTGCATGTAATTAAAAAAACAAAGCCATTTTAACTCATCTACATCTTGGATTACCTAAGAGTAAGCTCATTTTCATTTTTGGGTGAACCATTCATTTAAAACATCTGTAAGATCTTTGTATTTACAGCAATGACATGCAATCTGTATAATCTGTGTAATCTTTTAAAAAAGAAATTGCTTTTGCTACTTCATTTAATTCTACACTGGGTCGGTATCAGTAAAGTCTGTGTTCTTTCCCACACAGGAGTGGATCTACACCCATGGACAGCAAATCCGCCAGCAGCAGCACTGTCTGTCTGTTTCCACCACTTTTCCTGCCTCCCAGATCCTGCTCGTGCTGTGCAACATCAGCGACGGCAAGCAGGTACCTCCGCTGCAGTCATTCCCGACGAGAACGCAGGAGACATCCGTGACAGACCATAAATCAGGCCGCACTTAGAAAGCTCCCGGAGGAACCCACTGACATCAGCTCTATGAGTATCAGTCCCAGTGTTAGACAGCCCCTCAGGAGAGGCTTTACTCTCAGGCCGATGTCAGCGTTTCCACACGTCACATTTGTCACGTCAGCGTCAGGGACATGCGGCACACTGTAGCATCAGAAAACATCCGCTTTGTTTGTTGCACAGGGAGGCGTACATATAAGTAAATGCATAAATGTGTGCTACACATTATATGAAAGATACTTTATGCTGTGAACTTACGCATGTGTTCATGTCCCCTGTGTTACTGCAGCGTTGGCAGAAATCTGGCACTCATCTGGAGCACCTGGCGTCTCGTTTCTGCGTGGACAGCGAGATGGCTCTGGATGGCATCGAGAGCAGTAAAATGCTGGTGATCAGCCCATGCGAGCTGTCAGCGCACACTCAGAGATGGGAGATGCCTTTCTCGTGATCCTTCCTCCTTGGCCTCTCCACACCTTTCAGAGCTCAGCTGGAGTCAAAGATGGATAGAGAGGCAGAGAGTGTGAGTGTGTACCTCCAGGAGGGGCTACATCTGTGTCCTGCTGTTCTGCTATGTCCACTCCCTTTGTCTCTTCGGCACACCCCAGGTATGCTGGGATTGCAGGACGTTCTGACTCAATGACATGACCTCATTACTGCCGCTATAATAATGTCTCATTCTACATTTGGGTTTGTCTGATAAAACACAAGTGCTGTGAAGCGCAGAAGGTAACTCTTAAGCAAAACAAATTCAAGTGAGCTTTAGAGATTATCATGCAAATACTTAAAGGTGAAGTGTGTAATTTTGTAATGGTAATATTTTTTCCTATCCCAGTTTAATATGCAAAGTCAAATAGAAGTAAGCTGCTCATGGCTGATTCCCCTAAAGACACTGCGACAATCAAAACATTGCTCTGTTTGTTTGAGCATCTCAACCAGTGCTGCATTTCCAAAAAGCAAAGTAAACTCAATGATCTATATGATTAATTAGGCTCACAATGCTTTTGGGCAGTGTTGTTGTTGTTATCTAAAATTATTAAACATGGTTTTATTCATTTAAACAAAGTAGTATTAAAATAGAATATAAGAGTGAATTAAATTAAAGGGATAGTTCACCCAAAAATTAAAATTCTGTCATTAATTACTCACCTTCATGCCGTTCTAAACCCGTAAGTCCTTCGTTCATCTTCAGGACATAAATTAAGATATTTTCGATGAAATCCAGAGCTCTCTGACCCTGAATATACAGCAACACAACTACCACGTTCAAGGCCCAGAAAGGTAGTAAAAACTTTGTTAACAGTCCATGTGACAGCAGTGATTCATCATATGAAGCTGCGAGAATACTTTTTGTGCGCAAAGAAAACAAAATTAACGACTGCATCAGCAGCACCTCAAGCATGTGTCATGATACTCTTGTGGACATGTGGTGGAGACTGACACGGAAGAGAAGAAAACATTAAATAAAGTTGTTGTTTTTGTTTTCTTTGCACACAAAAAGTATTCTTGTAGCTTCATAAAATTAAAGTTGAGCCACTTATGTCACATGGACTATTTTAACAATGTGTTTACTATCTTTCTGGCCCTTGAAAATGGTAGTTGTGTTGCTGTCTATGCAGGGTCAGAAGCTTTCGGATTTCATCAAAAATATCTTAATTTGTGTTCCGAAAATGAACGAAGGTCTTACAGTTTTGAAACAACATGAAGGTGAGTAATTAATGACAAAATTGTAATTTTTGTGTGAACTATCCCTTTAAAACTTCCAGGAAATGTAACCTGACATAGCAACAGTGGCACAACTAATAGGCAGGATGATCTTTTTTTTTTTAAACAATTGTTTAAAAATATTTTTTATTATTACTTTAGTATCATAATTACATTTAGCTGCGAATTATACCTTTCACCTTTAATTACTGTAATTTATGTTGGAGAAAAGTTACTTTTAAAAGTATATTTATATATTTAAAAGTATATACACTACTAGTCAAAAGTTTTTGAACAGTAAGATTTTTAATGTTTTTCAAAAAAGCATCTTCTGCTCACCATGCCTGCATTTATTTGATCCAAAGTACAGCAAAAACAGTACATTTTTTTTTATTATTATTAAAATAACTGTTTTCTATTTGAATATATTTTAAGATGTAATTTATTCCTGTGATCAAAGATAAACTTTCAGCATCATTACTCCAGTCTTCAGTGTCACATGATCCTTCAGAAATCATTCTAATATGATGATTTGCTGTTCAAGAAACATTTTTATTATGATTATTATCAATGTATAACAGTTGAGTACATTTTCTTTCAGGATTCTTTGATTAATAAAAGTAAGTATTTATCTGAAATAAAAAAAACTTTGTAACATTATACACTATACCATTTAAAAGTTTCTTTATATATATTTTTTCTTTTTGGGAAAGAAATTATAGAAATGATTACTTTTATTTATCAAGGATGCTTTAAATTGTTCAAAAATGATAATGAAGACATTTATAATGCTACAGAATATTTTTATTTCACATAAATACTGTTCTTCTGAACGTTCCGTTCATCAAGAAACCTACTCGGCTGTTTTCAACATAATAATAATAATAATAATAAACATTTTTGAGCAGCAGATCAGAATTTTAGAATGATTTCTGAAGGGTCATGTAACTGGAGTAATGATGCTCAAAATTCAGCTTTAAAATCACAGAAATAAATTACTTTTTAAAATATATTCAAATAGAAAACAGTTATTTTAAATTGTAAAAATGTTTCAAAAATTTACGGATTAAATTAATGCAGGCTTGGTGAGCAGAAAAGACGTATATAATAGAAATTAGAAGTACACTACCAGTTGTTACATTCTGACTTTTTTTAACTGGAATTAAATTATTAGTTACTTTCGAGCTCTGTTTTTTTTTTACTGTGACTTTTTCTGTTATTAGTTGCCTGAGACTCCTCCTCTTCCAAAACGTCAATGCTGAGCTTGGCTTGTTGTGGTTTTTTTTTTTTACTTTCAAAGTGGTGCTTTTTGCTGTGTTTGTCCTGCTGACAGTCTTGCAGTCAGCTTCATTGATTATAATGGGGGTGGCCTAGTTTTGTTGCTTTTGCGTCATGCCACCCGCTTGCAGTGTAGACACTTTGTTGCACACAATGGGCACGCCTTGACTACATTATAGGGAAGGAACAAGTGTAGCTCAGGTATTATGATATATTATACATATAAAAAATATAAATCTTGCTTATTGCACCCAAAATTCGTAACATGCTTAATTTGTACTGCACTATTCCCAGTTATTTTTTGTACAAAAACATTGTTATAGCTTTGTAGATTAAAACGTATAATAAATTCAAATATAATCAGACAGTATTTTGAACGTTTTAGACACACCCTCTATCTTATATTTCAAAAATTGATAAGCCTCATATTAAAGTTCGACATACTTCCATAATAACCAGTCTAACCTATCCAGTCTGCCTGTGTGTGCCTGCGCTGATCTTCTCGTCTGTCTTCCTCCCTAGGTTCCCTAGAGTGTCAATCATACTGATGCTCTCCAGAACAGAGTTTGGCAGCTGGACGCACACAAACTTGTGGGACACACACAGAGTGTGATACACACACTCACACTGGAGAACAGCGCACAACCTTTTTATTTGTTTCGCTTGAATTTACCCCAATACGAAGCACTTGTGAGATACATCTGCTAGCACATCGACATACAATAAATACCCTATTTTTTCTTAACGGCCTTTTGCGTTTCTTCCTCGTCGTCTGGTTGTGTTAAGTAAGCTGTGATCAAAAGTATATTCAAGGTAGTTGTTTACACGATCATCAAAAATAGCAGAATCCCAAACGAATTGCACAGGCAGCCTGCTTTAATTAGCATGTCGGCACAGCCTCATTAGTCCATAATATAATGGCATAGCCGCGGCATGCAGTTGCAGAGAGCAAACTTCTGTTCTGCAAGCGAATGAGCTCAAGATGGGCAGGAGTGGTTTGTTCTCACAAGCTCTGCGGTCGCTGCTGGCAAGTGGAGAACTGAGACTGTTTGCCTAGAGGATCTAAATAAAGCACAGCCACATTGCCACACATGCCCAGGCGACAGGACAGGGAGGATCCAATTACCACTTCCTCAGTCTGTCCTCCTCTTCTCATTAGAAGGCTGAGCTCTGCAGGAGCCGGGAGAATACTGAGACTCAGACGTGGCGCAGCTCAGATGCCCTCATCACTTGCTGTAGTCTGGCTGCCTGCACCCGGCAATTACGACCAATTAGGTGCTGGTGTTTTCTTACATAGCCCTTCCCGATGCTGCACCGCATTTTCTTGTTGCAGAGTTTGAACCTAATAGCTTTGAAGAATAAACCATTGAGTCCTGACATTCTAAACATGCGTGCTCTGAATAGCGTGCCCAAGTTGCCACATGCCTGCTTTATTTCTGCGAGAATGAGTCATTATGAGGGAAGATCGAGATGAGAAGGTTGAGAGCAGAAAGATTTGTCTCAGACGTGTTATCTAATAATATGTGTAGGAGAGCTGCACTAGTCAACACAATGCAGAGGAGTCTATTTTTAGGGAATCTCGGAATCCTTGTGGTTAAGGATGGTATGTCACTCACAACAGACAAGCTTCTTTATGAAAATCGTTATATCCGAGAGATCTTTCTTGACGTACAAATTGCTTCAGCAACACTGTAACCATGTTTTAAAGCGGAAGTGTGTCATTTTCTTTATGTTAAAATACACTTTATTCCAGCTTAATGTGCACAGACAATTATAGGAAATTTAAATGTGGATTTCTCCACATTAAATTTCACACTTCACATTTTGACAGAAATCAAAATGTTCATTTTTAGCTCACAATCAGCCCGGTACACCAACATTCCAAGAGTAAAACCATTCATTTTCACTGATTTTTAACCATAACTTATAAACCATTAAAGTCAGACATGCTGAGCGCTACAAGGCAGTTAATCAACTGTATATTCTTTTGTGGAAGTTGTCTGTCTGCAATATTTTGCCTTATTTTTTAAGTAATTGTGTTTAATAGCAGAAGTCCTGGTGGGAAAACTATATTGCAAAGAAATCACCAATTAGACATTTGAAACAAGTGAACAAATCTTGCCAAAAGAACATTTAACACCCACCCACGCCCATGAATCACTGCAAATGACATAATCAAGTCGGTATCAATTTGCTCTAAAAATACTTAAATATTTGTTTATCCACCTTTTTCCTGAGTAACTGATGAGCACCGCTATATGGATTCTAACTTACGTTTGGGTGCTGTCCTGCTCCGGTCTCTATAGAAATCCATGTTAAAACGGGGTAACAATAGATTGAATTAATTAAACTGAAACCTTTACAATATAACTACATATAAAAATGTTTGGTTGCCGCCATAAGGAATTCCTGTATATTACTTGTTTTGCGTACCAGCAACTGTCTGTGTCCAGCACTGAATGCCTTACATAAATGATGCCAAAAGAAAACAGTGATTTGCAGCGTTTAAGTTAAAATGATGTGTGTGAAATAATAAAATAAAGTGTTAAAATAATGTGTGCTCATAATTTTGTGAACAAAATCCTCCGAAGTTCGCCCTGACTGCTGGTCTGTTTTCAATGCAGCTAACCTCTCATCACTTCATGTCATCTACACCCCCACTGAACTATGACAGGTGGGTTGTGACACTGTAAAAAGGCGCTATGTGCTTTTTAAAACAATTTTCATACATTTAATGTTATATTATCGGCAAATATGGAAATTTATATTATAGGAAAATAAGTAGTTTTCAGGACGCATCATCAGTCGGCACTGAATGTAAACAATGCCACTAAACCAAACAAAACACATATTTTGCCCTTTCCTTCTTACTAAGTTCTGTATATGCTTTAATTTAGCAGCTTCCACACGTTTTTTTCCGTAGTTTATACAGTATAAATTAAACAAAATTAAACAACATATTCAGTAGAACATTAAACGTGCAATCTGTTATTTACATCCAAGTATGGTCGATATTGCCGTGAATTAGGTAACTGACCTAATCGTGAAGATTCCTCATTGGACCGATCCAACCACGTTGACGCGTCCGCCATTTTGCAACGTCAACTTCATAATAATAAATGAATATTCGAATGAACAATCCTCAAAACTGCCGGGATTTAAATTCCCGAAAAAACGGGATAACCTTTCACAGGTAAGAATGTGTTGGTTTGTGTTTTTAATATGTATTACCTCAATATTACAGGTTTTTAAACTAAAGTACCTTTTAAATGCCTTGTTAGCCAAAGGCCTCATCTTGTTGTATTGTGTTAGTTTAGCAAAGCATCTTATGAAGTTTACATAAGATATAGACTAGATATTCATACATGCACACAACCAGTTGAAGTGCAAATGCATTGACTTGCTCTTGAGTGTTCACCGAGATCCCTTACGAAAATTAACCATGGTTTTAATATAGTAAAAGTGTAGTAACCTTGTTTTTGGCATATTGATTACTATTTGTAAAACCACAGTTTTACTACAAATTCCATGGTTGAACTATGGTTAGAATACCAAAACCTTGGTTAATATGTAGTTACCATGGTTTAAGTGAAGTAACCTTTTTTTTTTTTTGGTTTTATTTGTAGTAAAACCATGGTTAATTTTCGTAAGGGATTCTAATATGGTATAGAATATGGTATAGAAACAGCTGCTAATCTATGACTTGAAACACTGGAAATGTAACGCATGCTTTTAGTTGGGCGAGACCTCCACGTTCAGAAAAAGCGGTGGATATATGCACATTTTGCAATAAATGTGAAAACATTTTGATATTTATCCATCATTTTTGTTTTGATTATGACACAGCTGTACTTGGTACCTTCTGCTTTTTTCCAATTTTCAGATCAAAGTTTGTAATGTTGTGATTCACATTGTAACAGGTTGGATTGGTTCTTTCTTTGTAACTGTTTAACTAACACTTTTTAAAAATCCCCCCCATAACCAAGGTCACGAAAAAAAAGTGGGTGGGCACACTTAGTGTGGGCTGAGGGCGGGGCTATCTGTTTTTCATCCAATGACAGAATCGCTGTGAGATGAAATTCAAGGTTGAGTGGATTTCACCTGCAAAATTTTGCCAAAAGAAAGTAAACGTGACCACACCTTAATATTTGCCGCGGTACTTAATGTTGCTTGTATCACACTTGCAAACTCGCTCTCACTTTTTGTATCTCAGAATGTAGTGAAAATCACAGCACTTAAGCATTAATATTACTGTAATATCTTGCTGGGCCAATTGTTTTGTACATTGTAGTGAACAATTTTTCCTAGCGGAAGCTTTAAGATAATTACACACTTCATGTCTCAAAATGTCCAGGGTGTTAAGCTTTAAACTTTTCATGGCAGAGAGAGGAAACACTGCATCACCGGAGGGCTGGAAACTGCAGCTCTGCATTAGCCTGATAAAGACAAATTCAGTGTCTCTCTGATGCTAAATAGAGAGAGCAGCCCCTGCCACGACCTTGAGCATCATTCACCCAAGGTGGATTAACTTGCACTGTATTGAAGGAAAGGGGCTGGAATCCAGATAGAGAAACATATTAACCAGCTTTATTGTGTCTCAGTGGACAACAATTACTCCAGCCTTGGCTTCACATGAAAATGAAATGTAATCACTGAAAAGCAGCAGCAGGTGTTTCATTCCTCTTGTACGTTCGCAGTAGTCGACAGAAAAGGCTTTTGTCTCTGTGTGCATCCCTCTGTCTCGGAGAGATTTTCCTGTCTTCAAGACTCATGGTGTGGGGGGGTCATCATTATCCAGCTCTCAGAATGGCTATCAAGGGGGTTAATGGCTATGGGTTATCGCAGCCAGTGACCAAATAACTCAAAGCTACAGCCCTAACACTTATACTGCACCGCTGAGCGCTTCACATCACACAGTATAAAGAACATAAAGATTTTAAATGCAATCCTGTTCTGAATTTGTGAATAGAGATTAAGTTTAGTTTAGGCTTGTCTCATAACACCTACATAATATAGTTAGTGCTTCTAATTAAAATGTATGTATTCCGTTTCGCTTAATGTGTTGGGAATCCTGTCACGTTTACTATTTTTGTCCCAGCAACACGTCTCATTTGGTAAAATCAAGATGTGCCTTATACTAAGAAAACACATTTAGAGGTCACTTTCAGATCATGCTTGCTTTTCAAGATAGCTATATTGAAAATTAAAACAGACAGAAAGAAATAGTGTATGCCATATGTAGTTGTTCTGAGACTAAGAGTTCAATGCTGATAGAAAGAGAAAACATGTCCAAAGTCATCTGTATTTGTCAGAGTAAACACTACGATGATCTTTTGGCAGATTGTGAAGAGAAAACATAGCTTGTCACTCTCAAATGGAAGCTGGGCCAAGACCCCTACGGTCTGTCTGCCCTCCGTCAGTCACGGAGAGAAAGAGAGAGTGAAAGGATCCCCAGCAACAGAGCACTTAAACACTCCACTGAAAAGCACACAGCCTCTGGCCACATTGCCATTTGAAATCCCACTAAAGTAATTGGCGGCTATTTGTGAAATCATCACAACTGGGCTCCAGTAAATATAATTTGAAAACCATTTACATGAATTAAAATAGGTTCTTCGTATTTATATGAAAGGGGTTGTGTGAAGTCGTATATGAAATGCTAATTTGTGAGAAAATTATTTTAGCATTTTACCTGTAAACGTGTCTCCAATAATAAGAAGAAACCTGCTATGGATGACGGTGAATATTAGGACGTCAGATGATTGGATGGCACAACTGACCAATCAG
Organism: Labeo rohita; assembly: GCF_022985175.1. NCBI lineage: Eukaryota > Metazoa > Chordata > Actinopteri > Cypriniformes > Cyprinidae > Labeo > Labeo rohita. Next base: position 24,624,899 of record NC_066888.1, read on the forward strand.
AATTAAGTATTCTCAAAGCGCCGTTTAATAGACTAATTTGGAGTAGACATCACTAGCTGTGTTTCCATGACCCTTCAAGATGCACAAATTTAAACTGCGAATTGAAAATACTCCCATTAAAGTTTTTACGCTCACATGAGGTGGTTTTTCAGGCATTTCGAAAAAGTAATATTTCGCAAAACTGCAATGGAAACGACATTTTTCACATTTACAGGTCACATTGCATATGTAAAAAGTCATATGATCTTTCTTCAATGTGCTATAAACTCCAAGAAACACTTCATATGTAGCCGTTCTCAAGTATAAGGGGTTTTCCGTGATATTAATGTTTAGACTATGTACACTGCACGCATCTGTGGCACGAAACGGCTCCAACACTGTCACCGGAGCTGATGTTATATATATATATATATACATATATACATATATATACATATATACACATATATACATATATATATACACATATACACATATATACATATATATACATATATACACATATATACTGTACATATATATACATATATACATATATACATATACACATATATATATATATATGTATATATATATATATATATATATATATATATCTCTCAGCAGCGTTGCACACGTTTCTGAAGCGTCTCTCCACGCTGCTTCTGTAAATATACATGTATACGCCTCTTTCAATTAAATAAAGCCAAAATCCATCCAAATCCCACCAAAATCCGCTGCCATGACTTATCGCGAGAGGAACTAATTACGTTGCATAACGTCGGTTAATGGAAACGTCATTTCGCAATACTTTTTTATCGACGTATAACATATCGGCAAAGTTTTGCGCAAATCTGTAATGGAAACATGCCTACAGTTACGTCGGTAACTAGTGGTTGTAGAAAAACACTGGTAACAAGTAGAGGTAAATGGGTAAAATCCATGGAATAAGAGAAAAAAAATATTTTTGTGCCTTTTGATGTCAAAATTGGATGTAAATAATTTTTATAGAATACTGTCGTCAAAGACGCTATTTAAAGCTAAATGCATACGTTTAAACATACATACTATGGATGAAAAATGCTATGATTACTTTAAAGCATAAATTTGATTTAAACAATAGGTCTACATAATATTCACATATGCTGTTCACAGGGACCGTATTGTATTAGCCCTACAGTTACAGCATGAAATATTATTTAAACCTATTACTATTAACATTTTTACATAACATTTCTCATTTTTATCTTACAATTCTGACTTTTTTTCTTGCAAATGCAAGTTTATATCTCCTAATTCTGACTTTATAACTCGATTTAACTCAAAAATAGTGATTTTGTCAATTCTGAGGGGGGGAAAAAGACAGAAGTGTGGGATATAAACTCCTGTTCTGAGCCGAGGGGAAAAGAGAGAATGATGAGAGAATGAAAGTTTTTCCTTATTAGAATTATGAGATATAACCTCAGAATTGCAAGAATAAAGTCTGAATTTTGAAATACAAAATCAAATTTACCTTTTTTTTATTCTTTTATTCCATGGCTCCATAGACTGCCACCCGAAAATAGTAATTTTCTGTCACCAGATAGGCTCCGCCCAGAAATCTGCCCATTCACAGAAAACGGCTTACTTAAAATAAGGTAAATATCTGAATTTTTTGGTTGCCTAATATTAAAAAGTTCTAATATAATACAAAATAATATAGGCTAAAAGTTCTAATATTTGTGTCACGTTTTGTGCGAGGAAGGGGCAAACAAAGATGAAGGTTAAAGATAAAGTCTTTATTATAATCCACAGGCAGGATAGCATACACGTACACACTGACGTTGAAGTAGATGACAAACACTGAACTGGAACCAACTTATAAAGACAGGTGGTTACAATGAACTTAATCAAGACACAGGTGATACCAGGTTAACTAATGATGATAAATGAGAACAGAAAACAAGAACGACCAAATATGGGCACAGAAGGGAGAAACCAACACAAACAGTCCAAAGGGGGTGTGACAATTTGTTGTAGTTTCAGATGGCATTTAATAAATGTCAGGGAAAGCCTGACATATGTAAGAACTAGTCTGAAAAAAAGCATGAGAATACTGAGAGTATGCAATTTGGTGCAGTTGGTGATATTTATATGCCAAAAAGTAATATGTAATTCTGATAGCGTGTAATGTAAATCAGAAAGATCTTTACTAGAGACTACTTACAAGATTTTTTAAATGTTTTTTTAAAGAATTATCTTGTCTTCTGCACCAAGCCTGCATTTTTTGATCCATTGTGAAATATTTTTACTATTTTATAATGTGGGGAGCAAAACATAATACAATGCAATACAATGAATAAAATATGATATGGTAGACTTTATAGGGTTAAACACTCAATTTGTCTCTCCGAAATCGTCAGGATCATAGAGTTCTCTGTTTTAGCCAGTCAAAAGTTTCTATTATGAAGCCTCCCCTGCCAACACCATCAGCGCAGGGTTCTGTGCACTTGAGGGGGAGGACACAAAAGCTTCTCTGCTGGGTTTGTGTGTTAGCGTAACCCCACTGACTCCACAATGCTAGTCGCTCAAGAGGTCAACAATGGAAGATCCATGGTTCCACTTTTGCTTCTTTTCTGTTCAGCTCAGCCAGCACCCACATCTCCCATCAGTCCACATCGTTTAAAAGATCAGGAACAGTGGGGGCCATTATTGATTTTCTCTGTTATTGCTGAGTTCATGTCTAGGAGTTTGGCAGTGCTTGTTATGTGCTGGCCCCTTTGTCAACGGCATAACCCTGCTGATATTTCTCTGTGATATTGGAGGGAGGACGGTGAAATTGCACTGCCGGAGACAAAGGTCAAGAAAATTACTGCCGCGAGAAAATGTAAAATCCTGCCAAAAAGACTAAGATGAGCGGGGATGAATTGCTGTCAGCAGATGAAGAATTGAGGATTTGGCAGTAATTTCTCAGCCTTTGTTCTTCGCCCCGTCGTGCTGATCACTCCGTTCGTGTTCAAGTGCATACGGTTTCCTTTCATTGATTTCGCCTCAAACTGTCAGTCACTCTGGAGAGGTTGACGATTATCTTCTTTAAAGAGATAGTTCAACCAAAAAATGAAAATTCTGCCATTTTTAACCTCATGTAGTTCCAAACCCATTTGACTTTGGTTTCTCATGCAGAATCAAAAAGAGAATTGCATATTGTATTGTTCAAGAATTGTTATGCAGGTCTTGTCCATAAAAGTACCTGCAAAGAAAACGTTTTAATCACAGTTCTCAAGTTTGATGAATGTCATCAAGTTAATGTTTTTAAGCATTTTACATTTATTCCAAAGAGAGAGATTTTACCTTAAATTTCACCAAGCTGATTACTCACTCGCATGAACCAATCATAGCCAATCATAACCAGTCATTTTCAGTCATACTGCGATGGAGGCATTGCCTCCTCTCATGTGACTTCCCCCCATTCATTCCATATATATGTAAAGTCTAAGGCTTTATTAAGACATTAAAAGTTCCTAGAGACACCACAGCTGGCAGCTTTATTCCTTAGCTTAAAATGTGTCGTACCAGTAAACTTTTGTTGAAAGGGTGTTGATGAAAAACCACAATATCATAAAATGTTTGAAGGAAAAACCAATGTAAAGAAAAAGCAATGTAAAGCCAAAGACTTTCAAGATAACCTAATGAAAGGAGGAAAACATTTCAATGCAGAGAATAAGATGAACACAAGACAAGCACGGCTCTCATGTTGAGGCTTCTTGCCGAATGCCACTCTTGACCAAGAAGAATGTAAAACGCTGACTTGAATATCCTAAAATTCATTTGGATAGACCTGTGGAATTCTGGAAGAATGTTTTATGGAGTGATGTGACCAAACTAGAACTTGTTGTACCCATGGAGAAGCGGTTTACGAAAAAAGCTAAACTTATGAGCAGAAGAACACCATCTCTGAAGTCAAACATTGAGGTGGACCAGTCCTGTTACTGTGGTGTTTTACTGTTGCAGGAAGTGGAAATCATGACTGTATGAAGGACATCATGGATTCTTTGAAGTATCAGGTCATTTTGGCAAGAATTGTGATGCCTTTGGTGCAAAGACTGAAACTAGTGATAACAAAATATACATCCCAATCTACTTATGCTCGGTTCAGGGAGCAGAATGTTCTTGAATGGCCTGTTTAGTCTCCAGATTTAATTCTCATTGAAAATATTTGGTTGAATTTGAAAAAAGCAGAGGCGAAGTGAAAACCAAAGATTATCAATGATCTGAAAGCTTTTTTAGGCCAGGAATGGTCCAAGATTGCAGTAGAGAGGTGACAAGCTTCTAAGCACTTCCAAGCAGTGTTTATTGGTGGGTTTTAAAGATTAAATTTGAATTAATGGTTGAATAATTTTGAACATGAGCGTTTAGAGCCAATTTGGTTTTTTTCATTATTCATCAACTTACGTTCTCAGAATTACTCAAATGTGTATTAATAAACTTTCTCTAATAGAGTACTGACACCTTTGTAGAATTATTTTCACAAAATCTTGTTCTTATATGGTCAATATATGGGTCATTCTATAATTAGGGGTACATTTAGGATTTGACAATGTGAGGAAAAGTTTTCCTGTTTTCCAAAACCCAAACATGACCTTACATAGCTGCTCTGAAACAATCTATATTGTGTAAAGTGCTATATAAATAAAGATGATCTGTAGAAATATGTGCATAAAATACCATCTATGTTTGCTACTATCCACCATATTACCTGTACTGGGTAACATAGTTGACAGGTAACTTAGTTGACATTTTTAGTGTTTTGGGCCTATACTTAACACTGAAGCCTAGAACTACTGAGCATATGGTATGTTTAGAAATATATTTTCATGAACAAAACATAACTTTTAGTTAAATTATGTTAAAATTTGCAGCAATAATACTTGTGTAACACTGTTGACAGTCAATTAATCCACTCTTGACACAAGTTTACTAGTTTAACCAATATTAGGGGAAAGAGAGAGAACATAACTGTTAGTGTTTCATCCATGTGCTTCTAGATGAAAATATCATCATATTGTGCAAATTATGTGAGAATGGGACAAACCATTTCTTTATGAGGAGGGGTTTTCCAGTGGGTAACTTAGTTGACAATGGTTTTTCGGACACAAATAAAATAAGTTATATCACAATAAATGAAAAACTGAAATTAATTTATATTTGAGGTAATTTTCATGCTTAAATGCAGAGTAGAATGAGCAACTTTACAAAATTGGACAGCTGAATACCAGGAAAGTATGTGATATGAATATCATTTTTCAACAAAAGATATGGCTTTTTCAACATTTAGGGAAAATATAATTGTGTACTAGATTAAATTAAGCATTGGGGTTTATACTGATGAAAATATATTCAAAATATACTTCAAGGACATGAGATTATATTATAAAATGATCCATATGTATATTTTTTTTTCACCAGCCACTTACGTACACGTCTTTAACTGCTCGTTAATGCAAATATATGCTCAACTTAAAACATTTACGCATGTAGACATGGTCAAGATGATCTGCTGATGTTCAAACCAAGCATCAGATTGGGGGATAAAAAGAAGATTGAGTTGACTTTGAACATGGGATGGTTGTTAGTGCCAGACAAGCTGGTCTGAGAATTTCACAAATTGCTGATCTTCTGGGATTTTCACACAGAACCATCTCTAGGGTTTCCAGAGAATGGTCCAATAAGAAAAAATATCCAGTAAGCTGCAGTTCACTGAACAGCATCTGTAAATGTTAAACCTTGAAGCAGATGGACTACAGCAGCAGAAGACCACTCCTGTCAGCTACAAACAGGCTACAACTCACAGATTTACCAGAACTGGACAGTAGAAGATTGGAAAAAGGTTGTCTGGTCTGATGAGTCTTGATTTCTGCTGCGACATTCAGATCGTAGGGTCAGAACTTGGTGTAAACAACATGAAAACATGCATCCATCCCACTTTGTATTAGTGGTTCAGGCTGCTGGTGGTGTAATGGTGTGGGGATATTTTGTGGGACTGTTGTTTCAGCTTGGGAAACAATTCCTTTAAATTCTCTGTAATGGAAGGTGGTCTTGACCTCTCTTAATGCTAAAATATGGCAGTATCAGTTCTATTTATATGATAAAGGGTGTTGTGCAATGCCCAATTTAGTCCTGTACATGTTAACATAATAAGAATGAAGAAGGTGCATTTCAGTGATTTGCACCGGCTTCTTTTCCTGTAGCTTGCTAAATGAAATTAGTTAACCACACGACGACTCTGGAGAGAAAAAAATCCCTCCTCATTCCCCATCAGTGCTCCTTCTAGAGTGAAATTAATACTGTCTTGATTCACCCTTGCATTACCTCTCTCTCGTTTTCTCTCCTTTGTAGCTCTCACTAGCAAATTTGACTTTGCTTGATGTCTGAGCTGCAGTGAATCTTCCATGCTTGAAGCTTTTCCCCGTGCATGACTGGCTGTATATGTATCTTGCGCTTTTGACATCAGGTAATCTTGTTTTGCGGCAGACACGGCGTGTTGTGACATTTTATTGCGCAGACATGGTATTTCAGATGTGCAGCTGAGCGTAAGCCTTTTTTCTCTCGCTCGGTGTTTTCATCGCTCTGCCTCTCGGTCAGCCATCGATCTCCATTTGGCTGCTGTGGTTTAGTAATTACACAGCAAGCACAGGGGCACTAAATGAGTTGATTGCGCTTTGATGCCTCCTGGGTCCCTCCGACTAATGCGGTTTTCATGCGGCCTGATGTTTAACTGCTTAGGAACCAACTCAAACAAAGAAATCATTTTATAATTGCATTATATGATAAGTTCATTTATTAGCCACCTACGTATGGAAATTTTCCTTGCTCAGTAGAGGCCTTCTAATTAGGGTTGCCAGGTTTTCACAACAAAACCCGCCCAATTACAACTCAAAACTAGCCTAACCGCGTTTTGAAGGGGTTCCCCCATTAAAAATCACGTTCCGGGGGATAAAGCACACATTTGTTCCCCAGGTAAATTCACATTTCAGGGGCTAAATATGACGCTACTGGGGTTGGTTCAACCCGCGGACATTAAAAACTATTCGGGGCTACTTTTACTTTTAGTTTAACTGCAGTCTTGGCAACCCTGCTTCTATTAGAACACAAATATAAAATGTGGATTTTTATTTATTTATTTTTTGGCTATGTTCGGCTGTGATTGGTTAATGCAGTAAATCCCGCCTCTTGCATTAGTGTGCGAATCAGTCTGAATAAACAATATACTGTTAATGGGACGCCTAATTTTTAAAAAGTAAACAACTTGCACACTTAGATATAACCACATTGTTCCTTCAAAATAAGGCTTAAATTTGCATGAAAACATGACCTATGAGAGTTTTTAGTGAGTAATCAGTGAAATTCTTAGTGCTTGTGACCAATATTTATCAAGCTTTGATGACTAATGATCCGAAAAATTTCAAAATATTTAAAAGTTCACAAATAAAATATATTGTATAAATATATTAATACAGTGGAAGTTAGTGGTCAGTAAAACTGTTGATTACCAACATTCTTCAAAATATCTTCTTTTTTTGTTCTATAAAAGAAACAAATTATACACAAGACTACCACAAATTACTATATTACTGTTTCTATATAGTATATTGGAAATTAAATGGATTATTAACAACTTAATTTACAGCAGTTATATTAAGTTCCTCATTCTGCTTAAATATATATGCTTAAATTTATAATTTAATTACAATTATATATCTTTAATATAGGTAGGTTATCACTGTTTTTCAAAATATAACTTATTGTACCATAGAAGAAGAAAAAAAAAAAAAAACACCCTTTCGAAAACAATACGAGTAAATTATGGCAGATTTTCAGAATTTTTTATTTTTGGGTGAACAACTATCCCTAAAGGATCTAGCTGAAGCTTCTGCCAGCTGGTTGCATGGGCGTTTTTTTTTTTAGTATTGAAAAAGTAGCCAAACCAAACAAAGAGACTCCAGAATAATCCGCATAGGAATGTTCTGTAACAGGAACTGTTCTTTCCTAATACCACCAGTAGACAATGTGAGCATGTACAGTACACTGTACACACTAACCTGTCTGACATAAAAGCTTTTTTCTGCTTTGGTGCTTTGTGTTTACAGCAAACATGCGACGTGTACAAGCATCTCAGATCACAGCTGCTGTTCAGCACTATGTGTCAAACTACACGTCCACCTTCTCTTCTGTGTGGCTGCTTCTCCACATCTCATAGGGCCTGATGAGCCGGAGCTGTCGAATATAAAAATACATGAAATTCAGGCCTTCTTTACCCAAACTGTGGTAGTCTAGAGTCTATCTATGATTTTTTTTGTATTATTATGCAAGCGATTTAAAACTGCAAGCATCATTAACTGCAGGTCTTCACCTTTTTCACGAATGCTGATTCTGTCCTCTGCTGTTGCATTGTTGGTGAAAATGTTCTTCAGTTTTAATTAGGCTATAAATTATTTCTCATCCGTTTAATGACATCCAAATGTCCTTCATGGCCCCTGTAAAATCTTATATTTGAAATCTATACACTGCCGAGAGGCTTTTTAAGATCCCGCTAACGATAAGGCCCCGAGTTGGGTTCGAATTAAACTAGGCAATCTTAATAACATTTGTTACCTCTCACAGCACACAATGGGCAGACAGAGACACAATGGGTGAATAAATACTGTCCGCCTAACCACTGTCTGCTTGACATTGAGGACTGTACTTTCATTTACCCCAATCTGTCAGGTCCATCACATCAACCGCTGCTCCATTCCTGCATTATTTAGACCTGCTGCATGAGTGCTGACTGGCCATTTGGGCTTTCAAGAGTGTTTCTCTCACACTGCAAAACAATACATATACAAAGATTTATCATAGATCATACAAATCATGCAAAGATTTATACAAAGATCATTTGCGATAATAAAAATAATAATTATTATTATTATATAAATATATATTAGAACTGGGTGAAAATACTGATTTCTCGATTTTAATCGATTCTCATTTTTAGGAAACGAGATCGATTCCTAAAGCCCAAGAATCGATTAGTCTAGCTAGTTTTCAGTTAATGAACGGAACATTCAATTCCCATCCAATAAATTGCGATGTGCTTCGTGCCTTGTTACTTTTGATATGAAACAGTGTCAGATTTTAATTTCTGTCCATTCTTTTACAATATTCATTCATTTTGGCGCTGTTTATTGTGGAGTGACAGATCACTATAGCGCCTCAGTTCAAGAGAAGCGGCAGGACTGATCATCTTATCCGTTTTAATACCAGTTTCATCACGAAATAACCTAAACCTAACCTAAACCATGAAATAACCTAACCGGATGAATAATCATCCGAAGGTAAGTTAAAAGAAAGAGTACAGCTTACTGAAATCTGATTCTTGTCTCATGTAATCGCTTAATCAGTGTTTCAACGGCAGAAATACGTCAGTAGCCTATAATAGCATGTAAACAGTGTTACATAACGTCACATTTACCTCAGAAAAAAACATATTTGGTGAGCATAAACTAGACAGACAGCTTAAAATTAACTCTTGAGAGGAGTATTTTGCTAAGTATATGCACTATATAACACATTCATTATAATTTTTACTGTTCTTGTTTAATGTTTGTTTTAATCCGTCAGGTTTTTGTGACAGCCACTATTTAAATGTTATTTTATAGCCTACAAATAAGTTAATTTTGACCTTCAATATAGTATTGTAGTACCAACTGACTCTCATTTATATTTTACAGCATTAGTTGAGATTTCTTTTTCCTTGAGAAAAATTTGGCATGTACTGCACATATCCAAAATAATCAACATTGAATCAAATCAAAAATAGAAGCTTGTAAATCAGAATCAAATCAAACTGTGAAATTTGTGTCAAAACCCAGCCCTAATATATACAGTTAATAGATATAGAAAATAATAGTTGAATTTATAATGACCCCGTTCAAAAGTTCACATACACGTGATTCTTAATACTGAATGATCGACAGCTGTTTTTTTGCTTTGTTTATTAATAGTTGTTCATGAGTCCCTTGTTTGTCCAGAACAGTTAAACTGCCTGCTGTTCTTCAGAAAAGTCCCTCAGGTCTCATAAAATCTTTGGGTTTTCAGCATTTTTGTGTATTTGAACCCTTTCCAGTAATGACTGTATGATTTCGAGATCCATCTTTTTACACTGAGGACAACTGAGGGACTCATATGCAAGTATTACAGAAAGTTAAAACATTCACTGACGCTTCAGAAGGTAAAACAATGCATTAAGAGTCAGGGGATGAAAACTTGTGAACAGAATGAAGATGTGTGCATTTTTCTTATTTCGCCTAATTATCGTATTTTTTTCATTTAGTGCTGCTCTTCAGAAGCTACAGAAGGTACTTACATGTTCCCCAGAAGACAAAATAAGTTCAATTTACCCTGGTCTTCAAATTCAAATCATTCAGGTAGTGACACAGTATTAAGAATCAAGTGTATGTAATCTTTTGAACAGGGTCGTTTTTATAAATTCAACTATTATTTTTTTCTTGTGAACTTTATGTAAACATCTTTTATGTAAAATACCTATTTAGGTCAGTACTAAATAAAAAAATAACGTGTTTTGTATTATCCCTCCTATTTAGGTAAAATAATGAACATTTTGCAAGGTAAACTGTATATTTATCTTTTGTAAAAATAAAAGTCTTTACTTTCACCTTTCATCAGTTTAATAGGCCTACCCCACATTTTTGAACAATAGCATGTATTGGTAAATTAAATATTTAAATTCACCCTTGCAACTTTTTATTTAAGAAAAGTCTTTAAATGTACAGTATAGGCTCTATTTTTCCTTGCTTGCTACTTGTTTATTTCACCTCGATATGGTATTCGCGGCTTCAGATTTTAATGAGATGCCACGATTCTATTATGAAGACTTTTAGCTTTAAGCGTCTCCACTGAGATTTTGTGACCTGAATTTCTGAGTCAGTGCTCACCTGTGATCTTTTAATAGCTTGCGCTTAAAGTAATGCATGAAAGAATGTGAGCCACGTAAAAAAATCCGAAAAGATTTGTGAGCCATTCATGGTGTAGAGCACCTCATCTGATGTCGCTCCCATGGGTTTGTGGGAAATCTCAAGCGACCCCCAGCTGTGCGTGTGGAAGGAGCGCGCTATCAGATCAGTAGAACAGAGGATGTGTTCCTTCACTCCACCCGTTTGGAAACTAGGACGCATGTTTCTCAAAAGATCCCACCAGTGGCACCACTACACTGTTGTCTGTAGTCTCTCTGGGGGTTTTCTCTTATATGCCAGGATCTGACATCATCTTGGTGCACTTTGCTGCTTGGCATCAGTCAGTCTGCTGGTTTGATCTTCCAGACAGCTGTTTCTGTCTCTTGTTGCTTCTTCTGTATTAAATGTTTATAGGCCTACTGCTCGCATCGGGTTGCAAACACAGTCATTTAGTGTATGAAAAAGATACATGAATGAAATTGCCATGGAATATCTAACTTTAAGTAGAGTAATTATTAATATATTATTGAATACACCAGTCAAATATTTTTGAACAGTAAGATTTTTAATGTTTTTTAAAGAATTCTCTTCTGCTCACCAAGCCTGCATGTATTTGATCCAAAATACAGCAAAATACAGCAGTAATATTGTGAAATATTTTTACTATTTAAAATAACTGTTTTCTATTCGAATATATTTTAAAATGCAATTTATTCCTGTGATCAAATCTACATTTTCAGCATCATTACTCCAGTCTTCAGTGACTCATGATCCTTCAGAAATAATTCTAATATGCTGATTTGCTGTTCAAGAAACGTTATTATTATTATCAATATTTAAAACAGTTGAGTATATTTTGTCCAGGATTCTTCGAATAGAAAGATCCAAAGACCAGCATTTATCTGAAATAAAAAAGCTGTTATAACATTATACGCTATACCATTCAAAAGCTTGGAGGCAGTATAATTTTTATTATTAGAATTAATACTTTTATTTAGCAAGGATGCTTAATATTGATTTTATATTGATTGAAAGTGATTTATAAAGACATTTAAAATGTTACAAAAGGTTTCTATTTCAGATAAATATTGTTTTTCTGGAATTTCTATTCATCAAAGAATCCTGATAAAAATTTACTCAGCTGTTTTCAACAAAAATAATAGTGTTTTTTAAGCAGCAAATATTAGAATAATTTTTGAAGGATCATGTGACTGGAGTAATGATACTAAAAAATCAGCTTTGAAATCACAGGAATAAATTACATTTTAAAATATATTCAAAGTAGTAAAAAATATTTCAAAATTGTACAGTTTTTGCTGTACTTTGATCAAATAAATGCAGGCTTGGTGAGCAGAAGCAACTTCTTTAAAAACATTAAAAATCTTACTGTTCTGTCAGTGCTGATAGCCGGTTAGAGCACTGACATATATTGCATTTCCAACTCTCCACCCCATGCTTTCCTGTCATTCTCTATGGTCCTGGCTGTTCAAAAGCATGAAAAAGGCCAAAAAAAAAAAAAAAAATCTTTTCAAAAAACTTTTGACTGGTAGTGTATAAGGGAAAGTGTTCTGTAGCCGTCACTTTTTTTGCTTTCACTAATTCATGTAAAAATATCCTGCAGTGTGACAAATTAACATTTCAAGTACAAATGTTCCATATAGTCTGTGAAAAGTTATCTGTACTGACATTTATAGGGGGAAAAATGCTAATTTAAGCTCCTCTACAATAATGCAGCTCATAGCGGCAGCTGAAGATTGCTTCTTATAAGCATATTGAAGGCATCCATTGAATAGAACAAGGTACTGCAGGTTACATGAGGGATTTGCTATTTTAGTCTCCAAATTGTAGCAAGCTATTACCTCCCTTCAACATATTAAAGTCTTTTTCTTGGATAGCGAACATCTGCAGTTTTCATCTGTGCTGTCTCTATTCAGAATGACTGACATTTTGTAGTTCTAAAGCGTTATCCTATTTTTAATGACGTTCCTTAGCAAAAATAAAATAAATAATCTCTTTTTAACATATGTCTGTGTGACAAATTTCCCCCTGTTTTGCACGTTTTGGCAGGTGATTCATGACTTCCTGCATGCAACTGGATTTTAATTAAAAACCGCCTCGACTCGACCGCCAGTGGAGCTGTTGTTTTTGAGAATATGAGCGTACACAACATCTAAAACATGTTGACAGCAGCTTGCTGAGAACTAGAACATTAATAAGGTTGTCTAGCTGTCTTGGTCACCGTCTCACATTGAGGGTCCAAAGTTTTCCCACCCTGACAGCATATCTCAACTTGAGTTCTGCAGAAACTGTGAACACATTTAAAAACAGTTCACCTTAAATTGGACAGAGAGTGGATTTGAAAAGCAGGCTTTGGGCATTGTTTGATGGGTGTATGTCTTGACACTAACTATTACTACACAGCTAAGAGGTGCAAGAGAACATTCTCGTAGTGTCGGTTCACGCTTTCAAGCTGCTGCTGGCTACAGATCATGGCAGAGGGCAAAGAGAGGGGTGGGAAGGTGAAGCTAATTGAAGGTATAAATTGAAAGGGCATTTTATTTCTGGTTTGAAAAACAAAGCTAGCGAATTCAATAAACAGTTGTGTCTCGGGAAGAAAATAATCTTGGGTCATTTAAAAGTGGAATCAGCATGAAAAATGCATTTGCATGCTAATAAAGTGAACACTAGCCTAATATTAACTTGCACAGGTGAGCCTACAACAGCTTAATTTCTTAAAGGAATATTTTACACAAAAATGAACATTTGCTGGCAGTTTTCTCATCCTCAGGCCATCTGAGATGTAGATGAGTTTGCTTCTTCATCCGAACAGATTTGGAGAAATTTAGCATTACATCACTTGCTCACTAATGGACCCTCTGCAGTGAATGGGTGCCGTCAGAATGAGAGTTCAAAGAGCTGATAAGGTCATCACAATAATTCTTAACTTCCAAAATACCAGTGCATAATCAATAATAATAGTTCTGTTAAATGATGCTTTGTGCATATTTTTCTCCTGATTCAGATGAGGTGACTTTTTCACTAGAGAAAGCAATATTATGCATACACTGTAAAAAACAATTTGTTGAGTCAACTTAAAATAATTTGTAACCTGGCTGCCTTAAAATTTTAAGTTCAGTCAATTTAAAAAAAGTTTATTCAACTTGAAATGTTAAATTATACTAAGTGGCGACTTAGATATTTGAGTTGAATCAACTTAAAATTTTAAGGCAGCTGGGTTACTTACCCATTTGTTAAGTTTAGCAAACACAAATATCTAAGTTGTTACTTAGTACAACTTAACATTTCAAGTTGAATAAACTTATTTTAGTTGACTGAACTTAAAATTTTAAGGCAGCAGGGTAACAAATTATTTTAAGCTGACTCAACAAATTGTCTTTTTTATTTTTTACAGTGTAGAGGACCTGTATTTTAGCTATTTTTTAAGTTAAAAAGAATTGCTGATGAATTTGTTTATTACAAACATACAGATTTTTACTCCACAATACGTTAATTGATGGATGAAGTCATGTGGATTATGATGTTTTTATCAGCTGTTTGAACTCTCATTCTGACGGCACCCATTCACTGCAAGGATCCATTGGTAAGCAAGTGATTTAGTGCTAAATTTCTCCAAATCTTTTGTGATAAAAAAACAAACTCATCTTGGATAGCCTGGGGCTGAGTCAATTTTAAGCAAATTTTGATTTTTGGATGAACTGTTTCTTACATAATCAAATTCTGTTTCGTCTTTCCTTGTTTAATGAATGTGTAAAAAGTGCTAAGAGTCAAACTGTTTACACCCACATTTTAAAGCAGACATGAAGAAAACAAAAAGACTAATTGTTTCCTCTGTTGCTATCTTTATCATCTTTTAAGGCTATGATCATTTTTCTTGTTTTCTGTTGAGTGTGAAAACTAAAGGATGGACTAAAATGACATCCAGTTGGCAAACTGAACTGCAAAAAAATGACATTCTTCAGTTGAGTGCTTCAGAGGGGTTCAGAGACATTATGTTTCCACCCACTCTAATTGTGTTGCACTCACAAGCTGTCTGACTATTAGGCTTAACTAGATCAAGCTTATTATGCAGCTCTCTGGAATACTATATTCTGATTGGTCAATCAATCGCGGACAGAGAGAGATATAT
The DNA here is from genome assembly GCF_022985175.1 of Labeo rohita. Lineage (NCBI taxonomy): Eukaryota > Metazoa > Chordata > Actinopteri > Cypriniformes > Cyprinidae > Labeo > Labeo rohita. The sequence goes on from NC_066888.1 coordinate 24,640,016, forward strand.
CTATCTTATTCTTCTACATGGAAGTAAGCCTATGGGCGAAGCTTCGGGTTCATTAGCTGCTATAGGGAATTAACGAGAAAAATAACAACGTGTAGTAAACGGTAAAACTGTTTGCACTACAAAGCAGTCTGTTCATAATTAAGAAAATAAATTAAAATAATATGGTAAAACAACCAATTTGCAATATCAAGCAGCGAAACAAACTGTTTTGTAAAATAACTGGACATGGATGAGACCAAAAGCATGACCCATAAAATTTACAAATGGCCACACCTGCTGTTACAGGATATATATATATATATACATATATATATATATATATATAAATAGTTTTTTTTTTCACATGGTCAAAGACAAAATTTTTTTCTTTTTGTTCTTGATTCTTTTGTTACATCATAAAACTCATAAAAAGTCCAAGGTTCTCGAATAATGTGATAAATATAAAAAGCCTTTAAAATTTTAAAAACAACACATTTGCGCACCAACACGTTGCGGCTAACTTGCCTTCATCAGGGTGTCCTAAAACTTTAAAGCCATGTGAATAAAGGCTTTTTATATTTTTCACATTTTTTGATGCAACTGGTGCCATCTTTCATCTCCCAGTGTGCGTCTTGTTGCTAGGCGGATAATCTTGTACTTAGTGGATTATTTTTCTCCCTCAAAATGTCATATTCATATTTTAGCTATACAGTAGCCTTATGTAGTAATATCTTGAATAAAATGTCTGAAATCACAGTTTATAAAGAGAGAAAACATCTTTGTTTCATCGCAATATCACAATTAAGTTGTAAATTATAAATCATTTTAGTATGTATTAATTTTATGTTTGTATTAATTCTGTGAAATAATAATATTATAATAGCTTAATTAATCTGAAAATATATTAACTCTTTATTTGCAGTTATTCTTGTGATGAGCATATTCCTACAAAAAACAAAATAAAACTGCAGAAATTGTGATATATACAGTTAAGGTCAAAAGTTTACATACACCTTGCAGAATCTGCTAAATGTTAATTATTTTACCAAAATAAGAGGGATCATACAAAATGCATGTTATATTTTTATTTTGTACTGACTATGGCTGTCAAACAAACTGTCAAACAAAAGTTTACATACACTTGATTCTTAGTACTGTGTTGTTACCTGAATGATCCACAATTTACCCTCTTATCTTAAAATTCAAAAGTTTTTGCCCCCCCCGACTCTTAAGGCATTGTGTTTCAATTATATAATTAAATTAAATTCATTTTTAATAGATTATTTTCTCTGTGGACTGTATGTAAACATCCTTTATGTGAAATATCTTATTCAGGTAAGTACTAAATAAAAAATAACATGAATTTGGTATGATCCTTGTAGTTTGGTAAAATAATTAACATTTTGCAGATTCTGCAAGGTGTATGTAAACTTTTGACTTTTTTTTTTTTTTTATTGCCCTATATGAAAATATATGAAAACACTGAGTCATTGTGAATTTCAAACATGGTTATTCAGCTGTACTGGGGCACCACTGAGATTTTTCCATTAATTTAATTAAATATACAACAGAGGGGAAAGAAAATGCAATCTGCATGGTCTGTGGTCACAGCTTGAAAAGATTAATGGCTTCCAGGACATAAAAATAATCTAATAATAACCTTACTTTCTTGGGAAAGAATGTTCTTATCCTTGTAGCTCAATGAAATAATGCAATCTGTGGCTTCTAGCATTTCCAAACGGGGGCCCTGGCAGTGCGCCTGTTGTAATGTTGTTATGGTTCTCCTAAGCAGCTGCTAGCTTGTGAAGTGATCTAACAGCAGGTTGGATTTTGTTTTGGAGAGATAACAACAGTCTGTGGTGATGACTGCGGTGTGTTGGCAGCAGATGCCGTCGGTCCAGTGTATTCACAACATGCATTAAGTCTTCTGGACAGAAGAACGGCACAGTGTTTCAGAGGATGGATGTTGTTTAATTTGCTTTGCAGAAGTGGCGGTTTACTCTGTTGTGTTGTGATGGCTTTTGTCTGTCTGTAGCAAATATTTATCCAGTGTCGCGAAAGACCTTCATAAAAATCAGTTTATAATAAACGGTCAGTAAAAGATTGAGAAGATCTCATTAAATGTGGAGCCAGCTGTCTCTGATGATAGTGTCTGCCTCCTGTGCAATCCAGCAGAATTAGGCCTTAATGAGTATGTAGATTGCTGTATGTAGAGGTGTCCATAAAAAGTCTTTGAAGTTTCCTGCAGAGAGCTCACCAGCAGAATTAATCAGATGAACTTCACGCAACCTTCTGCATTGCTGAGAAAAGGAGGAGAAAAATAACATTGCTTAATGCCCTAACAGTTAAGCAGTATATACTTTCATCAGAGACGAAAACAGTCTGAGGAAAACTGATGCCGTTCTTATGGCTAATTTTATTAGTTATGAATGTGTACATGATGTTCTCGGTCTTCAAGCTATTAGAGGCATTCAAAATATGTTATCATATTTTGTTATTAAAGCTAGCATTGCAAACATTCTAAATAGATACAATGTTACTGTGAGCATGTGATTCTATCACAAATAAAGTAGTCAGAATTACTGGTATATTAAAAAAAGCTAGATTCACTCAGAAATTTTTAATACCTTTAAAAAATAATTGACAAGTAATACTTTGAATTAAACATTAAATGTTTAAGAAAGTAGAAAAACTGAAATAGTATATTATTGTAAAACATACTTCAATAAACATTTTATTCACAACTTTAATTTTTTGTCAATCTTAGAATTTCAAACTATATCAAACGTTATTTTTATAGTTAGTATAGTATTACTATTTTATAGTTTTATTTCACTCATGTTGGGACATATAGGTGTGATACTGTTTTTTTTTTTTTAGCAGTAATTATTAGATAAAAATAAATAAAAATGTTTAGCAGTTTTTACTGTATTGATATTTTCCTCAAAATGAAGACAAATTATCTGTGTATATATATATATTTAAAAAATTAAAAAATAAGAATTGAATAAATAGAATTGTACATTTTAGCCATTTAAATATATTTAATAATTTATATTATTTATATTTAATAATAATTAAAAATAGTTTTTAAGAAATTTCAATTTAAGACCTCTGAGTTCTAGATAATTTATTAAACATTATGGGATTTAATCTTGGGAAATACACTGAAAACTGAAACTAAGTTTCGCAAACAATTATTTTATTGTAAAACATGTTCCAAAACTGTTTTATTTATGACGTTCTTTATTTATTTGATTTTATTTTTTACAGTGTAGATGTTTAACTTTCAGAAAACATGGATTTGTCAATCTTTGAATGTCGAACTAGGTTTTATTTTTTTAACTGCATATTTTTTTATAATTGGTATAATATTATTATTTTTATAGTTTTATTTTCTAAGAGGTTTGTGATTTTTGCACTCATATTGGGACGTAAGTGACAGTGTACTTATTACAATACTTATTAGATGAAAATCAAAAATAAACAAAAATGAAAATGATTTGTAGTTTTTAATGTATTTATATTTCCCTCAAAATAAAGAAAAATGATCTGTTGTTTTTTTCTCATAGAAATTGAATAATTCAGTAAATGGACTATTTAGCAATTTAAACAATCTATGTTCATTATTAAAAATTGTTTTTAAGAATTTAAAATTTAACCGATCAGTAAAATTTAATATAGATTCAGCCAAGAAGATCAATACCTCTGGGATCTAGATAATTTATTAAACATTATGAAGTTTTATACACTGAAAACTTACTTAAACTAAATATTCACTCAGAAATTGCTAGTAAGTAACTCATTGAAATAAATATAACATTCTGAACTGTAACAACACATACTGCAATACTCTCTTCATTTACAACTCAAAAAAATATTTTTACAGTTTAAATTCACTTGTTTTATGTTGCCGAACCAACATGGTAACACTATGGTACTCTGTTGTATTCAACTTGGCTTCAACAACTTAACTCTGAAAGGAAAATGTTGGATGCTTCAAAGTGTGTCTGGCACTGCTAAGCAAATTAGCGGTTGTGATGAGTGGCAGTTAGTGGGCACACAACGCAGTAATTTATGCTATTTTGTTGTGTTACCTCATGGTAGGAGGATCAGTCTGCTATTGGGTCTGTCTGGCCAGATTAGACCTCTTAAACCTCATCTGATACAGCAAAGCATGTACTGCTACACAAAGTCAGAGTGTTGCAGGGGAAGGGGAAGTCACTCAACCAAATAATAAAGTGTTATTGAGGGTGAAATGGGAATTTTAATTAGCTGGAGTCAAAAGTGCCATGTGGAACTTTAACAATGGTTGTGCACTTTCACAATGACACCACGTCCTCTGTCAAGCCCTGTTGATGTGACTGCTCAGCCCAAACGTACGTCCTTCAGCCATTAAATGCTTTAATAGGGGAAAACCATTTTATATTGCAGTTATCAAGATGCTACTCCCCTAAAGCCCCCGTTTTACTAATTACTCATCTGTCATTTAGTTGACACTTTCAACCAAAGTGACATATTTTCTACATGGATAGTGGACAGGGTAGTAGTGACAAGGATTGTGATGTAACAGGTTTGCACTTAATATACTGTATCCACCTTTTTCCTGAATGCAGAAGTAAGCCTTTGGGTGAGACTTCCAGTTTATTAGCCGCTATAGGGAAATAACTAGATGAATGTGCAGTAAACGGTAAAACTGTTTGCGGTGTGCTCATAATTAAAATAAAACAGTAAAATTACATAGTAAGACACACCAATTTGCAATATCAAGCAGCAAAACGAACTGTTTTGTACAGCTAAAAATAGCTGGACGTGGATGAGACCGGAAACCAGACCCATAACATTTACAAATGGCCACACCCACTCTTACGGGAAGAAAAAGGTTGATAACCTATGTTTTCACCTGTAGTAAAGTCAGAGTATAGATGTGCGTCATCGCTGACATTTCAGGTTTGTTTTGTTATATATTTTGGCTTATAATTTGGCTTATATTTTGGCTCCTGCTACTATTTCGATGTGAGAAACAGCTGGAAACGTCGGTGTGTGAGTAAACTGTCCGAATGAATCAAACTGAGCCGATTGACCGGATAGAAAACACACAACAAGTTTTAAAATATTGTCAGGAAAATGATTTATTTTCCAACACAGAAGAACTGCCGAAACAAACTCGAAACAAACTTCGTTTCGGCCATATTTAGTTCGAAATTACGTCATATCAGTTCGTTCTTTGATTTCATTTGAAGTATATTGAGGCCTTTTCAAACTGCCAAAATGAACTTAAAACTAACTTCATTTCAGCCTAAATTTGTTAGAAATTACGTCATATCAGTTTGTTCTTCGATTTCATTTGATGTATATCGAGGCCTTTTGAACTACCAAAATGAACTTAAAACTAACTTCGTTTCAGCCTGAATTTGTTAGAAATAACGTCATATCAGTTGGTTATTTGATTTCGTTTGAAGTATATTGAAGCCTTTTTTCGAAATGCCAAAATGAACTCAAAACTAACTTTGTTTCAGCCTGAGTTTGTTCGAAATTACGTCATATCAGTTCGTTGTTCGATTTCATTTGAAGTATATCGGGGCCTTTTCAAACTGCCGAAATTAACTCAAAACTAACTTTGTTTCGGCCTGAATTTGTTCAAAGTGACATCTTACAGTATCAGTTCTTTTGTCGATTTCAATTGAATCATATCAGGGCCTTCTCAGACTGCTTAAACAAATTCAAGACAAGTTTCATTTCTGCCTGATTTTGTTCGAAATGACGTGTCAGTTTGAAGTATATCGGGGCCTTAAGCCGTTTTCAGTGAATTATCCGCTTTAGGGAAATAATAAGAAGAATAACAAAGTGAAAGTGATGGCCACAAATGTGATTTTATTCAACAGTTAAATAAACAAGAAGACACTATTGAGTAAGGTACATTTTGGATACAATATTCTTAGGTAGTTAATATTTTTGCTCCACCAGTGAAAAAAGTTAAAATGAAACCAAGTCAGTGTTTCAAGGAATCGATTGAGTAAATGATTCAATGACTCATTCAGGACAGTGGCTTGTTTCTAGGGCTGTGCAAAAAAATCTGATGCCATTAACTTGCGCATGTCCGTTGTCAGTGAACTACGACTGTGTAGTAAATGCCACTCCATCTGACAGCATGTGAAATAGATTTACGATTTCGAATCGACCAAATGAATGAATTAAAGATTCACTCATGAAGACGGTCGTTTGTCACCCCCTAATGGTGAAACTATGTAATAATCTCCACCACTAATACACTGACAGTCTATTGACTGCCTATAAAATATATACAATGCAAGAGAAATAAATAAATTCCCCAGTTTATAATTCTAGACTGGAGCTATATCAAGCAAATGTTTGTGTATCCACTTGAATTAATGTGTTATTTTGTGTGTCATTACGTGGAAAGAGAGAGACATAACGAACGAGATGAATGAGATCTATAAAGTACACAGGCTCATGTTCGTCTTGTTGACCCATGCGGATCATCCTAGCGCTCATTGATTTTCTACTCTTTAGTTGTGAAATCAAGCTGAACAGACCTGAGGCAGTCTGACCAGCCCATAATAACCAAGGTTACTGTCTGAGTCAGTTCAGAGTCACTGTGAGGTCATGTGAGACAGATTTGATGCAATGACCCTTATCACGTCATCTTAATTAGGTGCAATTAAATACAGCATTGTATTGAGCTACACAATTTAAGTCGAGCTTACAACTACAATACAATACTGCTTGAATAATCAAGGTGAAATGAAGGAACTGTGTTTTTGTTCAGTTTGAAGCTTGAGCTATAACAACACTAGTCAAAACAGCTCAAACCTATGAATTTTTCATAACAACTATTACATGCCCCCATAAGTTCCCGTGCTTAATTAAATATTCAAGGACTTATGAGTTTTCCCTACAGCCTCAGTTGATCATTGTTCTTGATCATTTATTAAATTATTAATAATTTAATAAATAATTTAATAATTTAAAACTCAAATTATTCTGAAGCCAAAAAGTTTAAAGAATGCAGATATTTGAGTTATGATTCCAAAAACGGAATCCAAAAAGGTATTTGATATTAGAGTTATGATTCCAAAAAAATACTTAATTAAGACCACTTGGTTGTGTTTATTAATATTTAATTGTTAGTTTTAGGGTTTACACCGCAATGTAACTTGATGTTAAAAAAAAAGCAAGAATAGAATTATTTTTATTTAATTTTAAAACATAAATCCTGTGATACTTCTTATTTGATAAATAGAAAAAGTATAACACAAACATAATACAGCAAATTAATAACAAATTAATGTACAATAAGATTATTAATAATTATGAATCCTTAATTTTTATATAAATGGCTATAACACCCCTAGTAAAAAAAAATAGATTTAAAATGCATTTATTTTATACTATTCATAGTTCAAGTCTATTAACATATTTACAGACATATCGCTTGAAACTGTTGGTTGTAATTAAACTTCATTTGGGAGTACTACTTGTGCACAATGCACATTTCTTAATATTAAGCCTAAAACATTTTCACAATTTTACTATTTATGAGGATTGTGTGATTTTACCTAAACTATACTTGCTGTAGTTCCACTTTAGCACAATCAAATATAGTTAAGTATATCTTTAGTTGGACTTCTTCCACACAATTAAAGTGCATTAGGTACAAAATTAGTTGTTCCAATTTAGTACTTTAGTACTTTACTTTCCAAGTACATAAGATGTAGATGTATTTGTAGTATACTTAGCATAAAATAAATGTATTTTAAATACATTTTAGTATATTTGTTTTTCACTATGAACTACTACTAATAATAATTCTAATATTTCCATTGCTTCTAACAAGAGATCAAACTAATATTGTCTTAACATATTAAAGAGTTTTGTATTTTCCAACTTCTTCTTGTTCTTGTTGTCTTCCTTTGGCCCTGTCAACATAAACTTATGTCTCTTCATACTGTCTGAAAGAGACAATCTCACCGTCTATTCAAAAGCTCAACTGTGCTCATAAAGAAATGTCAGAGTCAATAGGGATAATAGCTCTTGCCCAGCTTAGATTGATCAGTTTAATTATTCATGCAGCTATAGCTCATGACATGAAAAAGATGTGGTGTCAATAGAGCTTCATTGATCCGCTGAGCTTCTTAGTTGCTGACTGCAGCAGAAACATTATTGTGCGAGACTGGTGCATTGTACCTATTTTTACATTTTGACTGTGCTTTAATGCATCAGTATGAATTTGTACACTTCATCTGACTTTTTAATGTGTTTTGGGACTGTTGCAATACAGATGGAAACTGTGCAAATGGATTTCGCCTTTTTGGACGAGGATGTTCGTTATTCTCCTAAAGCAGGCAAAATTATTGGCTTTGATTGTCTTATTATGTGTTAGAAATGGCCTCAAACACATGCGTGCATTCTCCTAAGCTCACAATGGGCTGCTTCACAGCAATACACAATCTTTAGCTGTACCTGTGCATGAATTCTGAACCATTATCTCACACAGCCCACACTGAGGAACTTTTAAAGAAAGATACTATATAGCAACTCTGTCAAAATGAGTTATTAGGACCTGTGTGTATTACATCCTATACTAGCACTACTGCAGTTTTAAATTCAGATTTGCAGGCCTATCATGGCGGAAAAGCAGTTACTGCAGGCAATAATAGCAAGGAGTGACACATTCATGCTTTCAATATTGAATCGGCCAGGAAGAAACTCTCTCTCTCTTTTATTGTAGGTGCGAATACAGAGAAGAGCGTGAAAGAAAGAGACCTAAGCCCATCTGTGCAGTGCAGCTTTATTATTTTGAGCTTCTGTCTGTAACATATGTTAGGCAAAATGATAGATTAGGGACTATTTATAAAGCAACAATAATTGTTATACATAGCAGCTAAAGTTACAGTATGTTTTTTTTAATACTCTAAACCCCTTGAGGTGATGTGATTTTTTTCTTGCTTAAAGGATAGTTAACCCAAAAAATGAATAATCTGGCATCACTTACTCACCCGCATGTCATTCCAAACCCACATGACATTCTGTGAAACTAGAATCAGGAGAATTTTGAATGCTGTGCAGGTCTCTTTTTTGCATGCAATTATAGTGACTGGCATGAAACCTGCAGGCTACATTTTAAAAATTGCGCTAAAATAGTCCATTACAATATAGCTTATTAGCCAACTGACCTAGTAGCAAGATGAACCTTGTAGCAGTATTACAGTAATACACTAATACTGAGATCATTTTCACTACAATTGATATTTGAGACACAAGATGGCGCCATTCTCGTGTGATACGAGATACATTAAAGTATCTTACAAATCAGAATCAAGTATTTCAGAGAGAAGTAATATCAAGAATCATTAATAATGAAATGTCTTCATTTTAGTAGGCTCTTACCAGAGTCATTTAGGTGACCAGGGAATCAGTTTGATTCATGAATAATTCATTCACACCAATTTTGAGAACTGGATCAATTGATTAATTCATTAGAAATGATCTGACTCAAACTATTTGTTTTCATTAACGTGCAAAGGTGGGCTGGAACATGTTCCAGTAAAACTAGCAACTAGTTTCAAAAACTACTTACATTTCAGTATGCTACTGTATCCACCTTATTCTTCAATGCAGAAGTAAGCCTATGGGTGAGACTTCTGATTCGTTAGCCGCTTTAAGGAAATAACAAGAAGGAAAACAGCTGCAACCAGCGATTACCGGGGTTCAGGCGCATTAAGGCATTTAAGCACATATGAAAAAAGACATTAGTTAGCCTGTAACCACCTAAATCAATGATTTCAAAAATTATTTTTGGCAGATCCACTCAATTTGCCATAGAAATACAGTGTTTTTGAATCCTTTTTAACTGTTATAGTACCAGCTGCTTAAAACTTTGCATGCTTGTTTAGAATCACCTGTCGCATGTGCTCACCAGGTTTCTTGAAGTTTTGAGTTTTCCTTTAGGCTTTATAGGATTTTGGGTACATTTGGAAAGGCCCCTTTTATAAGGGACCCCGTTATAGCTTCCCAAAGGGTAAATTTTAACTTTTTTTTTTTTTTTTTTTTGATAATTATTGACCGTGAGAGTGCAGAGAATTGTACTACAGTGTTTTTTTCCCAAGTAGAGTGAAAACCTAGAACTTGTTAGCAAAAGTAGGTTTTTTCATCTTCTCAATCATTTAACAAATGATTTGATTGACAGCAGTGGTTTTAGAGGCAAAGTTGTCTGGAATGAGCAATTCTGTCATATGATACCAATATTGTGTGTATTTGGGGAAAATCCGTGCAATATACAATCGTCTGAAAAATGCGATAGGGGCCGTGAGCCAAACATGCCCACCAAGTTTCATTCCGATCAGCCTCCATTAACCTTGTCTAATTGGTGCTTAAACTTCATCAGTCAATGGCGGCTATGTTTTTTGAGATACGCAAATGTCCATATAGACACTTGTAGCACTTTGGACCAAGACCATGCACAGCAATTTTCATGTTGATAGGACAAATGTTTGCGTACTGTAGGTATAGCCATTTTTGTGTTCTTTCCCTCTCATAGTGCCACCAAGTGGCCAAGCTCCGTGTTTTTTGTCATGTGACCTCAGATTGAGCTCTTATATAAGTGTTCTGAGTTTGCCGAAAATATCTCATTCCGTTCAGGAGTTATGGGCATTTTATTAAAAGTGGCTCTGCCCCTTTCAAACGTTTTGGTGTCACTTTGCGAGTCGAAAGTTAAACTTATTGATATTCACTCTCTAGAGAATCTGCATTGGTTTGGTTCCAATCGGGCGAAAAACCTAGGACTAGTTCGCAAAAGTAGGTTTTTCAAAAAAATCAAAAAATACCCAAAAATTTCACCAAGCTCATGCATGTTGTCTGGCTTGAGCCAAGGATTTCAACAACATCAGACACTTGAGCCTGCGACTGACAGTTTAGGAGTTATGAGCGTACTTTTGATTGCTGTAGAGCCCCTGTCAGGCCGATTGGGGTGAGCCTTGGTGACATTGTTAGCGGTGTGAGTACTACCATCCCTCCACGTTTTAAGTCTCTGCGACTTATAGTTTGGTCTGCACAATCAGTTTTATGTGGAGATTGCTGATCCTTGGCCATTCTAATAATTGCAATACGGTTTTAGCACTATGTGTTTGCAATATCAAGCAGCAAAATTAGCTGATTTGTACAGCTAAAAATAGCTGGACGCAGATGAGCCCGGAAGCCAGATACATTAAATTTACGTTCTTACAGGAAAAGTAAGGTGAACCAGAAGACGTGTTCTTCTGCATACGTCTATTTTTCAACAATTCACCTTTTAAACACAAACAATGTGAAGCAGGAAGGCTATATTCTTTAAAAATTTACCTTTAAAATAAAAAACATTCACTTAAAACAAACCATAAAAGATTCAAACTCAGTTCCCCAGCATATTATTTCTACCACTGCACACTATCCACATTTCTGGCCTGTCCTGATTTTTTTTTATTTTTTTTTATTCTGATTATCTGGTCACCTCATGAGGCCACCTGATTATTTTGAACATCACCTTCTCTATCCTCAATTAGAATGTCATCCATCACGGCTGTAGCAGCAAATTCCCACTCCAGTCAGAGCGGTGACAAAGAGCTGAACTGTGGGAAGAGTGCCTGTGAGTGTCTGACAGAGGGAATCACTCCGCATGAGTGCACCTGACTGGCAGGACGTCATCCTCAATCTCTTTACTGACACAACTCCTTGAGTTCTTAAACAATGGCTCATTTGAATCACGGTACATCACTTACGGAATGCATTAAAAACAGCTGTGTTGATATTTAAGAGTTAGAATTGTTTATGTAAAAACTTTGTATTCCTCTGTGAGATTGCTAGCATTGATGTAGCTCCTCTATTATTTACAGGTGTTTCATCTTTGAAGCTGTCTTGTTCTGTGTCAGATGAATTAATGTGCCATTCAAGCATCATTCTTGAGAGCGGTGCTATTGCAGACATTAGTAACAAGCCATCTAACAGGAAAAGTTCTTAGGTGAGGTTCTCTCAAAATTATAAACAAACATTCTTTCAGTAGTTATAAGTTCTATAGTAATGTTCTCAAAACATTAGCACAAAAACACTATTTATACATTGTTCATGCAATGTGTTTTTGTTGGGCTTTGTGTAACATTTTTCAAATGTTCAGGGAACATTCCCAAAATGTTTGAAAAATGATCAAATGGAATGTTTGGTTCGCAACATTCCGAAATAACAATTTCATAACTTAATAAGCAAAATGTTCTTAGAACAGATTTTTGTCAGCTGAAAATGAGCAAACACATCACACTTTAATATGCCATGAAGGGTGACCTTTACAGTCCAAGACTTGAATGCATTTCAAAATGACTCATGTCTTCATGCATAGGCTGTGAATCTACACTAGAACCAGAGAAAGTCATTTCTGCAGTTATGCATTAGATTGAAAATGCCTTCATATAAAAGGCTGAAATCTCATTAACCGCTAAAGAAGCACAATGTAACAATCTAAAAATGAATAGAGAATTTAACATAATAAAATCTAACGTTTTTCTGAAAATCACAGAAAATCAGAGGCACAAATCACGTAGCAGTAGGCGTCCATAGGAAGTGATTCTGGACATTGTGGGAACACTGAATTGCCTTAATGGCCATAATAATGTTCAGCTATTAGCGTAGGGCAGTAATATTTGATACAGGCCACACATTTACAGTGCTGTTTAATCCTGCTGTGCAGTGGATGGGAGTGCTGTATGATTGACCCACTAATCTGCCTGTGGTTCTGACCCACCTGCAGTTTAGTCCATCAGTCCATTAGCTTTCTCACCATTAGTGATCAGGCCGGGCAATTTTCACATCTCACTCTGTCCTCCTTTCAATTTCTCCATTACTCCCACCACTATACACTCATGCATTTGCATGCATATTATGCCTTTTTATCTTATTTTATCTCTTTGAACAATATTCACCGTGCATTCATTTTGATTATTGTCTAATGTCTGATAAAAAGTGTGACTGAAAAACCATCAGTCCTCTCAGAGGATATGTTAATGCTTAAATGTTGTTTATTGTATTGCCAAAAGTTGAAACATGAAACGGCATTCACAACCATTTTAATTCCATAATATATATATTTATTAAATAAGAATAAATGCAGGGTGGGAGTGACTTCATTCACTAGGAACTAATTCGTTCATGAAAAATAAGAAGTAAAACAGCAAAGTTATGTCAGAGGCAGAGCAAGAACATTTTGATAAAAGATATTAAAACAAACCTTTTTTTGGAACATCATGTGCTTTACAAATTATTAATTCACGACAAGCAGCATCATATTTTTAGTTCATATTGAGCTCTCATTATACTGTGTCTAATATTTCTGTTAAAGTTCTAATAAAAATAGAAAATGTGGCAGTTGTTGACATACTGTACTTTAAGTAGGTATACGGCTATAAAATGAATGTGGTTAACATGACTCAAGCAATTTGTAATGAAATTATTCCTAAACCAAATGATCATATGAGTTCATATGGAGCTTGCTGACTTTTCAATGCATAATTTAATATTTTGCCAAATCACAGTTGATGAGATCTCATCTGAAACGACTCCGGTGTTTCTAGGCCTCCCTTTACTCTACAGTTAGTTCACCAAAACATGAATAATTGCTGAAATTTTGAAGAGGGAAGAGTCATAACGATTACTTGTGAATTATTATGATGTTGTTATCAAGTGTTTGGACATGCTGATGGCACCCATTCACTGCAGAGCATCTATTGGTGATGTAATGCTATGTTTCTCCAAATCTGTTCTGATTAAAAGATTAGTTCACATCCAGAATAAATAAATTCTTAGAATTTACCCCATGTCATCCAGAATGTTCATGTCTTATACAGTCCAAAAGAAATGAAGGTTTTTGAGGAAAACATTCCAGGATTTTTCTCCATATAGTGGACTTCAATGGGGATCAGTGGGTTGAAGGTCCAAATCGCAGTTTCAGTTCAGCTTCAAAGGGCTCTACACAATCCCAGCCGAGGAATACGGGTCTTATCTAGCAAACCGATTAATCATTTTAAACTGTATATACTTTTTAACCACAAATGTTTGTCTTGCACTAGCTCTACGTTGCGTATCTGCATCTTCACGCATTACATAATCACGTTGGAAAGGTCATGCTTGGTTAGTTCTTCGCCTGTGTACTTCGCTTTAAAAAGGTAGGGTAGGGCGAAAAAACTCTTATCTTCTCTTCCAACATCAGAATTATCCAACATCGACTTTCTTTGCATGTTCGGTTGGTAACACTGGGTTGGTTCTTCAGCCTATGTCACGTGTGACCTTATGTATGAAGTCGAGCTATGGCAAGACAAGCATCTGTGGTTAAAAAGGATATAAATTTATAACCGATCGTTTCGCTAGATAAGACCATTATTCCTCAGCTGGGATCGTGTAGATCCCTTTGAAGCTGCATTGAAACTGCAATTTGGACCGTCAACCCAATGGCTCCCATTGAAGTCCACTCTGTGAAGGTTTTTCTCAAAAACCTTAATTCTTTTCGCCTGAAGAAATAAAGACATGAACATCTTGGATGGCGTGGGGGTGAGTAAATTATCAGGAAATTTTTATCCTGGAAGTGAACTAATCCTTTAAGAAACAAATTCATCTACATCTCAGATGAGTGGGAGCACATTTTCCACAGATTTTCAGTTTTGGGTGAACTATTCATTTAATCTCAGTGCTGTCTAAGAAGCAACAACTAAGATATTACTGTAAAGCAATCTCATTTGTGATATCTCTTGCTGCAAAACACCCAACACCTGATATGGTCGTAATTTTAACAGGATTGAAAAATACGCCTTAGCATTTATGCCATTAAACACTCCGCTGTATGGCTTAATATGTGTGTATAATTGGATCCTTGTGGAGCCACTCAAACTGTTAAATGCTCAGAATGAGCCGCCAGCCCACATCACAGCTCAAGAGGAGCGAGTGAGAGAAAATGATGTTTTTTCCCATCAATACATTAAGTCTGTATGTAATGCTACATAGCCATGAACTAGGAAATTGGACGTGTGACAAAACCGTAAAAAGATAAATGCAGGATGACAGATTCCTTTACAGTAACCTCTATTTGTGCTATCACTATATAGAGATTTGCCCAGATAATTCGAGAGTGAAATGGCACAAACGAGCAGCAGGTTTGCATAGCCTCATGGGCTCCGCCAAAGTGACAGAATCACACAAACACACGCTGCTGCTCATAGATGCTATGCCCGGCGAACTCGTCAGGATGTATGACACATTATAAATCAAGTCTGCTCGAGCTGCCCCAGAGATTTAGTCCTTAAATATGATAAGACAGATGGAGCATCACGCTCCCCAGGTATCCACCTCTCGCTCTGCTTTACAAGACTGTCTTCTTTCATTGTTCCCTCAAAATGTACTCAAATATCTCCTGCAATTTCAGTCAAGCAGTATTCAGTTGTCGGAAGTTTCTTAATACCATTTTAATACTTTATTTATTTATTTATTTATGCTTGGCTGGTTGTTTTATACGCTGAAATTGATTTATTTATTTTTTATTTTTTTGTAGTGAATGTTTTAAGACCAATTGTAAATTATAGGACAATATAGGAACTTGAATTAGTATTTTATGTCCATAGTCATGTAACAAGATGAATGGTGTACAATTTTTAATGGGGGTTTTTCAAAGTACAGCAAAAACAGATTTTTTTTTTTTTTTTATATTTTTACTATTTAAAATAACTGTTTTCTATTTGAATATATTTTAAAATGTAATTTATTCCTGTGATTTCAAAGCTGAATTTTTAGCATCATCACTCCAGTCACATGATCCTTCAGAAATCATTCTAATATTCTGATTTGCTGCTCAAAAACAAACAAACAAAAAAATATTATTATTATTATTATGTTGAAAACAGCTGAGTAGAATTTCTTTAGGTTTTTTGTTGAATAGAAAGTTCAGAAGAACACTATTTATCTGAAATGGAAATCATTTGTAACATTGTAAATGTCTTTACCAAGGATCAAAACTGATGATAAATAAAAATATTAGTTTCTGTAATTTCGTTCCGAAATAAATAAATAATTATACTGACTCCATTTCAGATCAATGCTGATTTTTGGATCTTTCTGTTCATCCAAGAATCCTGAAAAAATTACTCAACTGTTTTAAATATTAATGAAATTAATAATAAATAAATAAATAAATGTTTCTTGAACAGCAAATCAGCATATTAGAATGATTTCTAAAGGATCATGTGACACTGAAGACTGGAGTAATGATACTAAAAATGTAGCTTTGATCACAGGAATAAATTACATTTTAAAATATATTCAAATAGAAAACTGTTATTTTAAATAGTAAAAATATTTCACAATTTTACTGTTTTTGCTGCGCTTTGTATCAAATAAATGCAGGCTTGGTGAGCAGAAGAGACTTCATTAAAAACATTAAAAATCTTACTGTTCAAAAACTTTTGACTGGTAGTAGTGTATGATGCTGTATGTCATTGAAAATATCGCCTTTTGTGTTTCACAGAAACACACACAAAAAATAAAGTCTTAAAGTTCGCAACAATATGAGAATGAATAATTTTTGCATAAACTGTCCTTCTAATAATAGCTAAAACAATTCTTATAGGAAAACTACTTTAGAACAATGATTCTACCCAAGAAAAATGAGAAAAAAAAGCACTGTGGATGTTTTTATTAAAAGCATAGTTCACCTGAAAATGAAAATTCTGTTATCTACTCAACCTCATTTAATTCCAAAACTGTATGATTTACTTTCTTCTTTGGAACATAAAGAAGATATTAAAACAATATGTGTTTAGTTTCCAACAGTGTTCAATATGTCTTATTTTATGTTCTGCAGAAAAAAATCATACAAAAAGGTGAGCAAATCAAGAGAGTTTTTATTTTTGATGAACTGTCCCTTTAATAGTCTTTGAAACTTGTTTAGCTTTTATACAGTGTAGTTTCATGTTAAATTAAGACATTTTCACAGTTCTACAAGGGCAAAAGTCTTCTTATCTTGTGTAACAGGTTGCTTATTTTGCTTTGATTGTCCATTAGGTGAATAGCTGTTGTGTCAGAGTACTACTGAACAACATTTGGCTCTTAATGGGGATTCAGAGAGCAATACGAACAGCCTCAGGCCTTCACGCACACGAAACAGAGCTTAGCAGAAGTGCGTCTTCATATCTGTTGTGCTTCATCAGCCACTAACAAGGACAACAGTGGGATACAATACAGGTCCTGAATATTAAATAGCCCGCTTTCAATTATCTTCCTCTTTCAATTATAAAAACTCTAACCTCTCGTCTAGGAAAACGTGTCATGGTTGTTTACTTCCATGTTCCTTTCATCAAAAACACAAAGGAGAGGAATTTGTTTCTATTCTCCATTACATGATGAAACTGCTTCACAGCATATTACATCTATTATCTGGCTCTGTCTTTTAACTCGCAAGAATGGAATAATAATATGATTTAATTACAGCAGCAGTTTGTTTTCATTTGTTTCTCCAGTAATCCTGTGTTTTTGTCCTCGACTTGAATTAAACTTGGAAATGAAAGATCAAAATCTATTGTGTGAGTGGGAGAGACATCTAGTGGTGAAAGCGTATAGTCACAGTTTTCACTTTGTGATAGACTGTACGTACTTTGTGCGTGTTTGTGTTTTAAAAGTCTGAGTTTGACGGATAATATATCTTCGCTTCTGTTTGCATTCATCCACAGCTTTATGAAATGCAAAATGTATAGTTTGAAAGGAAAATAGTGACCAGAAATGTTATTGTGCATCGCTATACAGTGGTTATTACTGTATAAAGATTTAGGAATAAACACTCAAAAGGAGGAAAAAATGAAAAAACAGTTTATTAACAGCTGTCATTGTTAGATAGACTCCCCAGGTTAGTGTTCCATTGTCTTATTGCACCATCTAGTGGTGTGTTCTGTTACACTCGCTGCATCTGGTTAATATTTGCGTACTGGCAAAGAAAAATGATTTGAAACAATGTCTGGCTTTCTATTTTTTTTTTTTTTTTTTTTTTTTTCTGTTGATTTAATACATTTACAATCATTTCTACAAGGTTTTATTATTGTGGAAATATCATTTAAATTAAAAAAATATTTATTGAATCCTTTTCCACTGCTGTGATGTACAGTACATGGTACCCTCACTATGCTGAATATTGGCAGCAGACTTATCTTTCAGCATATTTAATTTGTTCTGACATGCTTGACTACACAGTCTTTCAGCCCACCTTAGTCTTTCCTAACAGAATAGGTCGTTACAATCAACACTAAACTGAATGAACACACCATTAGAGAGAGAGAGAGAGAGAGATTTTCATTATCAATTTTATTGTTCAACGAAGACTTACCACTAGGTTGATATTTCCACTGCACTTGGTTTAGGTTTATTTTATACATTAAATATGCATACATATCCAATATTATCGGTTTTTGACATATATTGTAGATAATTCTTTACAGTAATTTGTTAAATTGTCTCTAATTCTTAAAAATAATGCATTGTTTCTTGCTGATCATCTGTTAATAAGACGTTTTTTATTTTACTAGAGATGCATGCATCCAGTGTCAATTAATATTATTTTGTAATATCATAATTATATTATATTATATTATATTATATTATTATTTTCTAAATCTTATGTTCTATACCATTTTAGGTGTGCAGGAGCATTATTATTATTATTGTTGTTATTATTATTGTTGTTGTTTATTTTATACTATATTTTTTAAATCTCATGTTCTATAGGGTCTCAGGGGTAATGGACCATTGTTTTTTTATTTGTTTTTTATTTTATTTTATATTTTCTAAATCTCTTGTTCTATAGGGTCTCAGGGGTAATAGAGCATTATTTTATTTTATTTTTTATTTTGTTTTAATTTTATATTTTCTAAATCTCATATTCTGTAGGGTCTCGGGTGATGGAGCATTATTTTTTTATTTTATTTTATATTTTCTAAATCTCATGTTCTATAGGGTCTCAGGGGTAATAGAGCATTATTTTATTTTATTTTTTTATTTTGTTTTTATTTTATATTTTCTAAATCTCATGTTCTATAGGGTCTCAGGGGTGATGGAGCTTTTTGTATTTTATTTTATTTTATGAATCTCATGTTCTATAGGGTCTCAGGGGTGATGGAACTTTTTTTATTTTTCATTTTATTTTATTTTATATTTTCTAAATCTCATGTTCTATAGGGTCTCGGGTGATGGGCATTATTTTTTATTTTATATTTTCTAAATCTCATGTTCTATTTTATTTTATTTTATTTTTTTATTTTGTTTTAATTTAATATTTTCTAAATCTCATGTTCAATAGGGTCTCGGGTGATGGAGCATTATTTTTTTATTTTATATTTTCTAAATCTCATGTTCTATAGGGTCTCGGGTGATGGAGCATTATTTTTTTTTTATTTTATTTTATATTTTCTAAATCTCATGTTCTATAGGGTCATTTTTTATTTTTTATTTTTCATTTTATTTTATTTTGTATTTTCTAAATCTCATGTTCTTTAGGGTCTCAGGTGATGGAGCTTTTTTTATTTTATTTTATTTTATGAATCTCATGTTCTGTAGGGTCTCAGGGGTGATGAAGCATTATATTATATTATTACACTATATTATACATTATATACTGTCATATTATTATATTATTAGAGGTACATGCATCCAGTGTAAATTAATATTATTTTGTAATTTTGTAATGCAGGAGCATTATTTGATTTACTTATTGTATATTATATTTTCTAAACCTCATGTTCTATAGGGTATCAGGGGCGTTGGAGCATTATATTGTGTTATATTATATTATATTATATTATATTATATTATATAATAATTCATAAAATATGGTTTTATGCATCTGTCATTTTGCTGATAAAAATCTCTCTGAAGGAAAGCAGTAAAGCAGCAGCAGTACCAACCATCACCATCCGCTACAATGGCGCTGCATCCCTCACTGGAGCTCTCGTGTTCTGGGTGGGGCTTTGTCAGTGGAGCATTTCCTCTAGTGTCGGGTTTCTCCAGCGCACTGGCATTTAAATCTGCTGCAGTGGGAAGCCTGTGGACGCCTGTCATCGTGAGTGAATCTGCTCTGGTGGAAGATTTGGCGCTCGTTTTCTTTTCTCTTCTCTTTCATAATAGCAATTGTATCTCTTGCATTTGCTGAGTGATACATTGTAGCCTCTAGCGGCGCGCGCTTTTATTCCAACAAAGCCTGAATGAAAGGCTGCCCGTTTGGCCATGTTTTAGACCGTAACATATAAGCAGAATATTATGTAAGGCATCATATTTTATAATTATGGTCTAGTCTTTTGTGCGTTTTGTGTCGTTAGTGGCCTAGAGACAAGGGAACAGTTTCAATGGACTCTTAAAATACATCGACGTCAGTACAGATCCATTCATTTGAATACACTACGGCGCGTTTGTGCATATTGTGAAATAATTATCCAAGAAAAACAGATTTATCGTCTAAGCTTGCCCATACTCGAGTTGCATCATGTTCAGCTGGTTGGGTACCGATGACAGGAGGAAGAAAGATCCAGAGGTCTTCCAGACTGTCAGTGAAGGACTCAAGAAGCTTTACAAAACCAAACTGCTTCCACTGGAGGAACACTACAAATTCCATGAGTTCCACTCACCCGCTTTGGAGGATGCAGACTTTGACAATAAGCCCATGGTTCTCCTGGTGGGACAGTATTCCACTGGCAAAACAAGCTTTATAAGGTAAGATGTGAGTTTTGGCTCCTGTGAAACATTTGCTGGTGTCCTGAGCCCTTTAAAGACATCAGTCAATTAAGCACTTTATAATATTTTTATGAATAAGTCATACATGCACAAACATTATATAATGCATCATATGAGTAGTATCAAGTGGATATACATGCTTTTTATGTAAGTCTTTTTTTGTAATTTAGGACTATTTTAATGTACAATAAAGATGTTTTAAATAGAGTGTAATGTGATGTTTGTTAATATTATAAATTCATTCATGATCATGTAGAAATTAAGAAGAACATTATAGATTAGAAGAATTAAAAGAAATTATAGAAATTAATACTTTTATTTAGCAAGGATGCTTTAAATTGGACGTTAAAAGTGATGATAAAGACATTTATAATGTTACAAAAGATTTTTATTTCAGATAAATTCTTCTAAACTTTCCATTCATCAAAAAAATTCTACTCCGCTTTTTTCAACATAATAATAAATTATTTTTGAGCAGCAAATCATAATATTAGAATGATTTCTGAAGGATCATGTGTCTGGAGTAATGATGCTAAAATTCAGCTTTGAAATCATAGAAATAAATGACATCTTAAAATATATTCAGATAGAAAACCGTTCTTTTGAACAGTAAAAATATTTCAAAATTGTACTGTTTTTGCTGCACTTTGGATCAAATAAATGCAGGCTTGGTGAGCAGAAGAGACTTCTTTAAAAAACATTAAAAATCTTACTGTTCTAAAACTTTTGACTGGTAATGTATATATTTGAATAACTGGCAAACATTTGTAACGCCCAAAACCAGCTTTGCAAGCTCCATGTGAGATTCCTCACAGTCCTATAGGATTGTTAATGGCT
The DNA here is from genome assembly GCF_022985175.1 of Labeo rohita. Lineage (NCBI taxonomy): Eukaryota > Metazoa > Chordata > Actinopteri > Cypriniformes > Cyprinidae > Labeo > Labeo rohita. The sequence continues at coordinate 24,661,628 of NC_066888.1, forward strand.
CCTTGTCAGTTCACCAGGAGGACTTGCTTGTATTGAGAGAAAACGTGTGACTTTACAAAAGCTTTATTAATCCAAGCATGATTCATCTGTTTGAGAAGCATGTAAATAGATTAAAAAATAAATTGACATTTGAAGTTCAAGCCAAAATATTCTTCTGCGATACAGATTTATCATTATTCTGTATCTGTTTACATGAGAACCACATTTCTGTGTTTATTAAAAACAGATCTCGGTGTTGCATGCTAAACAAAGTTCTCAACATAGTACTATAATTTTAGCTTAGACAGAGACGGTTACCTTGTAAACAGACCAGGCCTGGCTCCAGCTCTAAGATGTATCTGTATGACACAATGTCGCTGCTGTGGCATGATGGTTGTCTCCTGGGTGATTTAAGGCTTATGGGTCTAAGATGAAAGGCAACAAACTGCTAAAGATCACCAGGCAACGAGAGACTCTTCCAGTGACTCCAGCATTGCTATAGTAACTTGTCACTAATAGGTTCCAGAATGTAGAAAAGTTAAGACATAGAAATGTGAATGGAGACATACCAGAGATCTTTTTTAGAAGGACTCGTGTAGTCATTCTAATGTTTTTAAAACTAAACGGAAGATTATTCTGAATTCATTAGCAAGTTTGTAGATATTTTAGCAATTACATTAAGTAAGCATTTAATATGAGTCAACTTTATTCTACCCAGAAATTACTCCAAAAGTTTGGAGTAAATGAGAATTTTTTTCAGTTTAAATGAATGAAATTAATACTTTTAATCATCAAGGATGCATTCAATGTATTAAAAGTGGCAGAAATGATTTTAGCATTACAAAAATATATATCAAATAAATGCTGTTCTTTTGAACCTTCTAATAATCAAAAATCCTGGGGGGGGGAATCATAGTTTTCACACAAATATTAAGTTGCACAACTGCTAATAATAGTGATTATTCCTTGAGCATCTAATCAGCATATTAGAATAATTTCTGAAGGATACTTAAAATAGAAAACAATTATTTAAAATTCTAATAATTTTTAACAATATTAATGTTTTACTGTACTGTACACTAAAAATGCTGTGTTAAAAATAACCCAACACTGGGTGAAATATAGACATGTGTTTTGACCAAGCAGTTGGGTGAAATGTTTATCCTAGCCTTCTGGGTAGTTTTACTCAACTCAACTATTGCTTGAAAATGACTATATTCTTGCCTATAAAAATGAATCCAAAATAGGTTGGAATGAACATTTATTAATATGTTCAAAAAATGTCGTAAAGAAATTATGGTTTTTGAGGAAAACATTTCAGGATTTTTCTCCATTATAGTGGACTTCACTGGTGCCCCGATTTTGAACTTCCAAAATGTAGTTTAAATGCAGCTTCAGAGTTCTCTAAACGATCCCAACCCAGGAAGAAGGGTCTTATCTAGCAAAACGATCTGTCATTTTTTTTTGAAAAATAAAAATTTGTATACTTTTTAAGCACAAAAGCTCGTGTAGCACAGGCTCTGGGATGCGCGTCCATGATGCTGTGAATTAGTAATGGGTTGTTCTTGAACGATTCTTTAAATTTGAACGAATCTTCAATGTGAGTCAATGAGCGAGTCGTCTCGGTGAGTGATTCATTCAGTCGCGCATGCGCAACATCCTATTAGGTTCTGTACTGGAATTAGCTCACCTGTTTCGAGTCTTCTGATTTTTCGAGTCATTCATTCATCTTATGGGGCTGTCACGTGATGAATGAACGACTCAAACCCGAAAACTTGTCAGATAAGAGGTGAGGTGAGCTAATCATAGACTAAAGACCCAGGTAAACAATGAATTAATCTTTTCTGTTTCTTATAGCATTATAGTTTTGTCTTGTTTGTAGTGTGATCAACGTTTATGTAAGCAGTAGATGTGTTAGGGAAGTAACAAATAATATTTTAATTATATTTTGCTAAAATGAATGAAATGACTCAAAAAGATTAGTTCATTTTGCTGAACGAGACTCAAAGGCCAGAGTTGGTAAAATGATTCGAACTTCCCATCACTACTACGAATAACGTGTAATTCATCGTCTGTGTACTGAGTATGGTGAAAAACTTATTTTCTCCTACATCTTGAGAGGAGGACATCGTTGTACCTCTTTGTTTGTAAACAGCGTTTACAAACTTGCACTTCCTTAGTCTTTGCGCATTCGCTTTCTGGAAGTGGAGTTCTCCTTTAATAAATTGCTGATGCGTTTAGCAAATACGTGTCTGATTTTTAATTTAGAACATATTTTGGGTTCATTTTAAGACAGTCACATAGTAATTTTTAAACAATAGTTGAGTTAAATAAAACTATACAGAAGGTTTGGTTAAACATTTGACCCAGGTTGGGTCAAAACAACCTATTCGCTGGGTTTGTCCATATTTCACCCAGTGCTAGGTTGTTTTTAACCCAGTATTTTTTAGCATGTATAAAATCACAAACTTCTGAACAGTAGTGTCTTTTGACAGAATGTCTTTTCTAATTCTTTCCAATCATTAAATATGTCATTTGGCTATAGTTAATCACATTATTTTGTATTTTTTGAGTAACTGAGCTGTGTTTTCTGCTCGAGGTGAGTGTTAAATGTGAGAGTGAGGTATTGTCCTGCACTGGCAGTAACAAATGTGCCTCCTCATTTTCGCTCTGGCTCTCTTTCCTCCTGTGCATTATTCATAAGGGTCGTGAGAGAGCCTCAGTGGACACAGCGGCTGTTCTGCTGACTGAACACATAACTATGAAAGTAAATAAGCTTCACTTTCTGTGTATGCTTCCTGAATGTGAGAAAGCGCATGAAACACCTCATTATAATGTCAGGGGAAATTTCATGTTTAACATTTAATCTTTTCAACATGGTCACCTAATACAAAAGCTGGGCTTATGGCCAGTTTCCACTTTGTTTTAATAGTAGCTGAAGACACTCATGTCTAGTAATTTTTGTCAGTGTGAAATGAATTGCACTCATAACAGTGAGATGTGGAAGCAATCATTCTAGCTGAACAATTTAAATGCTCAAGTGAACTTGTCACTTTTTATTTCATCCCTACATCCACCACTGACAGTCCCGGGGTTATGTAACAAAACAGGGTTTTGTAACTAATATGTTTTAAAATGAAACTGATTCCTGTGATGCGATTCTTAATTTTCAGCATCATTACTCCAGTCTTCTGTCACATAATCCTTCAGAAATCATTCTAATATGCTAAATTTGGTGCTTGGTGAAAACAGTTGTTCAACATTTTTGTGATACATTTATTTCAAGGTGCTTTGGTGAATAGAAAGTTTAAAATAGAAGTATTATGTAACTTAATAAATGTTTATTGTCGCTTTTAAACCCTGTTGACTCCTTAAATGTTTGAATGGTATGATAACTTCCTCTGTATTGGATAAATTGGCCATGGCCAGACATCCTATCATAAATGACACCAGTGTCCTGTTTACCCTCTTGTGTTACTGGGATAAACCACAGCTAATAAGTTTTCAGTTGAAGCCAAGGGTCCTGTTGTTACTCAGAGTGTCATTTTGACCTGCACTGTATTCCAAACAGCCTCAGTGCCGTCACATGTTCACAGCAGGGTCTGTTTGAATGGCTCTGTGCTGAGAAGAATAAACATTATCTTTGCAAGCTCACATTCTCCATTAGAGTGTGTTCTTTGCAGTGTTCCCTTTAACAGCAGCGGAAATCATCTAAATCACCGGAACGTAGTCTTACCAGCTGATTTTTTTTTTTTTTTTTTTTTTGCAGCCATTACTCACATGGTTCTTTAGAAATCCTTCTAATATGCTGATTTGGTGCTCAAAAAATGTGTTATTAGCTCCAAAAAAGTTGCTTAATATGTTTGTGGAAACTGTGATACATTTTTTCAAATTTTAAAAGAACATTTTTTTGTTGTTGTTGTTGCTTTATAAGTCTTTACTGTCACTTTTGATCATTTTAATGCATACTTGCAGAATAAAACTTTTCATTTCTTTCTTTCAAAAAAAAGAAAAAGAAAGGAAGGAAGACAAAATACATGAGGCATTCATTACGAGAACTGACGTCAACGGGTAGCAATACGTGTTCCAAAAATCTGAAAACACATTAGAATTTTTGGAATTTTTACGTTTTATTTCCCTGAGACTTAAACTTTTTTTTTCCCCCTTGCTTAAATTTTTAATCACAGAAATAAGTTTTAGAATTTTGATGTATGTAAAAGTCATGATATAATGATTGGCATATTTAAGATTGTGTCATTTTTAAGTACCTAATTAGCCTTTTTTTATTTACTTCCAACAATTATGTTGAAAATTAAAATAAAATGTTTAATTTTTTAATTTAATACTACCAGTTAAAATATAAATAAATAATAATAATAAAAAAATATATATATATATATATATATATATATATTAAATACACAGTATATTTCAAATAAAATTATTTTAAATGACTATCTGATTTTAATGACCATCATGATTTTAAATGATGCATCTTTTTTTCATAGATATCTCCTGGAGCAGGACTTCCCTGGTATGCGGATTGGTCCAGAACCCACAACTGACTCCTTCATAGCAGTGATGCATGGCACCATGGAGGGACTAATTCCAGGAAACGCGCTGGTTGTGGATCCCAAAAAACCCTTTCGGAAACTCAACGCCTTTGGCAATGCCTTCCTAAACAGGTGGGACTAAAACAACAATAAAACAGTGTGTTTTTAGTTCTCGTGTTTATTAAAATGGACATGATTTGAAACTAAGCATTTAGAGCTTTAGTTTGGGCAGAGGCTTGCATGTGTAACATGGTCTTCCTGACTCATGATGATGTCACAGAGGGGGGCTGGTGCTAGCAAACATTCCTTGTCCTAATTGAGTTTCCTCATGCTGTCTGATCCACTGACCTCCTGTCATGCGATTTGGCAACAGGCAGATGACAGAACATCATATCATTAAGCTCACCAGCATATGTGACTCGAGACCACAAAACCAGTCATATTGTTAATTTTTTTTATTATTATTGAGATTTATACATCACCTAAATGCTGAACAAACAGTCTTTCCATTGATGTATGGTTTGTTAGGATAGGACAATATTTGTTTGAGATGCAACTATTTGAAAATCTGGAATCTGGGGATGCAAAAAAATCAAAATATTGAGAAAATCCCATATAAAGTGGTCCAAATGCAGTTTTAGCAATGCATATTACTAAGCAAAAATAAGATTTTGATATGTTTACGGTAGGAAATTTACAAAATATCTTTATGGAATATGATGTTTATTTAAAGGGGTCATCGGATGCCCGTTTTCCACAAATTGATATGATTCTTTAGGGTTTTAATTAAAAGTCTATAACATGCTTTGGTTAAAAATTCTCAATGGTAGTGTAAATAACACCTTTTTTACCTTGCCAAAATCAGCTCTGCAAAAATCCTGTTCTGGTCGAGGCTGCTTTAAATGTTAATGAGCTCTGCTCGCCCCGCCCCCTCTCTTCTTCCTGTGGAGTGACGAGCCTGTTTACTTTAGCCGCGTTTAGCCGCTAAACTTGATAACTAGCACATTATTAGGAAAGGCGATCACAAAGATTCATAAAAACAAACCCATATACTCACTTCTGCTGTAAGTGAAGCTGGATCACGAATGAATCGCGTGAACATAGATGGATATATGTAGATCGGGAGGCGCATTCCCTTCACAAACAAACGTAATCCACTGCATCTTCAGTGGCTCAGATGTTGGGATGAATGACGACCACTATGTTCACCATTACATCCAGCAACACAACACCTCCATCGCTCAATCGGAGATATTCTTGTCTAACTTACATCCCTGCTCCGGCATCAAAACAATGGAGGTCGGACTGTTACACCTGATGTAAGGCGGGTCTGAGGTAAGACGCTCATGTCAATCAACTATCGTGGGAGCGGCCTCTTTCGGTGTGATGCCACACCGTCAGGCATTGAGAATGGCTCGATTTGAAAAAGGGATATTATTTTTACAGATTGATAAAAAAAAACATTGTAGGGTAGATTTATACATACACTACCAAAACACACATTAATGTTCAGACAACATGTAAAAGTGAACTTTGCATCCGATGACCCCTTTAATATCCTAATGATTATTGGCATAAAAGAAAAATCTATCATTTTGACCCATACAATGTATTTTTGGCTATTGCTACAAATATACCCGTGTTACTTAAGACTGGTTTTGTGGTCCAGGATCACATATTATTAAGCAGGCATGGAAAATTATCCACTATAAAATGTATGATAGAGTGGCAGTCCTTTATAAAACTTCCAAGTGATGCAGTCGCATGCATGTGATTATTTTTGCAGGTGGTCTTTGCTGTAGTCTGGTTTGGCAGGCTGCACTGCTTGTTGTGCAAATCAGCAGAAACTCTTGAGAAAAATGTCTGTTCGCCTTTTGCAATCACAAACCCTGCATATTTTTGAATATTTCTCATGTAATTCTGTTAGAAGTGCAGCAACATGCACTTTAATGGAAAAGTTCATCCAGAAATGGAAGTACTGTCATCATTTACTCACCCTCATGTTTTTCTAAACCTGTAAGACTCTCTTCAGAATATCTTTGTGTTTACATGTCCATATGGATATAAATGGAGTGACAGAATTTACATTTTTGGGTGAACTATTCTTTTACCATCCGAGTTATGCTAGGAAACGCCATTTTTTTTTATTTCACATTTTGGCACATGGAGATTGTAAACATGCTCATGAGACATTACTTGCCATGCACCCTGTTTGGCAGTCTGTTTATGTAATTTGAAATGCCTGAGACAACTGCCCTGGTTTTCAGATTTATTTTTAGAGATGTATATCATTTATGAATTCACAAATAGCAGCAGCTCAGTGCACATGGTGTAAACTAGCACGCTGAATTGCACATTAATTTATTTGACAATGGCTACAAATATGGTAATTTTGTAAGTAGATTAATGTTTGGTTTTGAGTAGTTTGCGTTAGTGATTAAAACTCTTCTGCTTAACACATTGTACTAGCGTGTGGTCTGGTGCCAGATGTTCAGTATGCTAGAATGTGTTCTCCAGTGGTTTTGAGTTATTTCTGCCCAACATGTTGCAATAGGGACTGTCAAAAGGACAGTAAATAATGTTCAGAAAATGTTAGGATAATGTTTTCCTAGCCTAAGGTCCTAAGCGATTCACTCCAAAACATGACATACTTTTTCTGGGCCTAGTTCACACACTAAGCCACAAAAGCCATGCATACTATTTTTTGGCTTGGTATTAAAGCATCTTGCAGCAGACTTTTCTCTTTAAGCTATAAAAAATTTGAAGTCTGTCTTGCTTTATATGTTTTACTATGTCCAGCTTGGTCAAACTACTGCCATAGATGGTAACAAAATAATGAGTTGTGGCATTCTGCTCCATGCCAAGTTACTATGAGTTAGCGGTTTGAGATATTAAGGACTTTTTAGCGGTGTGAAATCAAAGAGCTTGTTTTACTCTGTGAAAAATGTTTTCACTTTAAAGAAAGAACAAAGACAAAGCTCAAATTAAGAATGAAGCGTGGAAACTGTGCCAGTCATGTGCTTGTAAGATTTCTGCAATGTCCTTGAGTGTGACTCTGGTTTGTTTGGGTTGGCCCTCAGGTTTGTGTGTGCCCAGCTGCCCAACCCTGTTCTGGAGAGCATCAGCGTGATTGACACTCCAGGAATTCTGAGTGGAGAGAAACAGAGGATCAGCAGAGGTAACTCGCTGCCAAAATGCATCAACATGCATGAAAAATTTCACCTGAATCAGAAGCTATTGAAATATGTAAATTACCATTCAAAAATTTAGGGTGGGTAAGATTTTGTGATGTTTATAAAAGAACTCTCTTATTCTTGTCAAGACTGCTTTGGTCAAAGCAGTAAAAACAGTAATATTGTGAGATGAACTGTTGAACTGTTATGTTATATTATATTTATATTATATTTATTTCTGTGATGGCAAAGCTGAATTTTCAGCATCAATTACTTTAGTCTTCAGTGTCATGTGATTCTTCAGAAATCATTCTAATATCCTGATTTGCTGCTGAATTAACATTTATTATTATTATTATTAATGTTGAAAACAGTTGTTTAATATTTTTGTGAAACCCATGATACATTTTGTAAAAGATTGGTTTTAAAAATGTTTTTAAAGAAGTCTCCTCAGCTCACGAAGCCTGCATTTATTTGACCCAAAATACAGCAAAAACAGTAAAATTTTGAAATATTTTTACAATATAAAGTAACTGTTTTCTATTTGAATATATTTTAAAATGTAATTTATTCTTGTGATTTTAAATACTTAATTTTTAGCATCTTTACTCCAGTAACATGATCCTTCAGAAATCATTCTAATATTCTGATTTTCTGCTCAAAAACATTTATTATTATTATTATTATTATTATTATTATTATTAGGTTGAAAACAGCTAAGTAGAATTATTTCAGGTTTCTTTGGTGAATTAAAAGCATTTAAAAACAGCATTTATCTGAAATAGGAATCTTTTGTAACATTATAAATGTTTTTTCATTGCTTTTGATCAATTTAAACCATCCTTGGTAAATAAAAAAAAAAATTATAAAATATTGATGATTAAAAAAAAAAAAAAAAAAAGATTTCTGAAGGATCATGTGACATGGAGTAATGATGCTGAAAATATAGCTTTGACCACGGGAATAAGTGACATTTTAAAATATATTCAAATAGAAAGCAGTTTTTTAAAATGGTAAAATATTTCACAATATTACTGCTTTTGCTGTATTTTGGATCGAATAAATGCAGGCTTGGAGAGCAAAAGAGATGTCTTTAATAAAAAATAAAAAAAAATTACAAATCTCACTGTTCAAAAACTTTTGACTGGTAGTGTAGAACTTAAAAAAAAAAAAAAAAGTTAGATATTTGAAATAGAAATATTTTGAGACGATGTAAAAGCCTTTTGATTAATTCAATGCGTCCCTATTAAATAACAGTATTTAAAAAAAAAAAAAAAAAAAAGACCCCAAAATTTCTCCTTGGCTTTCCAAAGAGATTTTCCAAACATTTGTTTTAATGTACATTTTTCCCCCCTGTTTTGGGTATCTAGAAATATCTCAGATGCATTAATTGAGATTTGCCAAACGTTTATTTTTAATATGTCTGATTTTCCTGTTTTTGTTTTACATTTAGTTTGTAATATTTAGCAGGGAGTATTTGAATATTAAAGGTTGGAGGTTTAAAATGACTCCTTTTAGTATAACTAGGTTTAATGATGTAGCATTATTGTGGTTGGTTATACCAGATATAGAATGTTTTCAAAGCACAAGAGTATAAGATCATGTGATCTCAAATTTCAGATTTGAATACTAGTTCTTGTTCTTCCCTGTGGCATCAACTGAAAAGATTTTTCCTTAGGAAACTCTAACCACTAAAGAGTTCACTTGATCGCATTATTGAGAAAAAAAAGTGATTTATAATTTTTTCATGATGTCTTCGTGATTTCCTCATGAAAAGCAACACTGTGTGTTGGTGTATTGTGTAACTGAAGTTTCAATCTGTTTTTAATTGTGGTGTGTTGAAAGTCTGTGTCAATATGATGAGACAGGGCTTTATCACGATGAAGATTTTGTTTCGGCTCATAAAAAAACTGTAAGGACAGATACAAGGCCTCATGCAGGCCTTATAATGTGAAACTGATACATAAAACAGTTTGAGTTTGCACTAAATTGTATTTATAGTTTTACATTTTTTCAGCCACATCTGTATTTGTACCAAAGGATAGTGGATGTGTGCTCCTTTTTGTTCTCTGGTTTGCAACTTATAGTAACGTATAACAAGTTTGGCAGATATTTTGTAACTTATTTGATTCAAGTATTTAATTTCTATACAAAGAATTACTGTACTGATGCCCTCGTAACTGTAAGCTTGTTTATCACATGGTTACTTCATCGCTCATTCAGAAAAGCCCATTGCAGCTGAGTGGCCCATAGTATTACCACTAGGCTTCCTGGCATCAGCACTTTCCATTTTACCCGGTCACTCTCTTCCCACTGCACACAGACTCGCAGACTGAACTGATACGGCCTGAGGATTATAGACACTCATGTTTCTGAGGCCAGAGCCAAGAGCCGGCTCTCCAAGGTCATTTTAGATGTGGTTTCAGAGGCGAATATTTAGTAGCTCTCTTTTGCGCTTAAAGCAGTAAATGTAGGTTTAAAGGCAAGTGCTTTAATTTGGCAGTGAAATTAGTTGCCAGCTGATACTGAAGCTTCTGTAGAAAACAAACAAGTAGAAGTGTGTCATTTTTGTGCATCAAATGGATGCACACTGGAATACTAGTATACAGTTGAGGTCAAAATTTTACATGCACCTTGCTTGCAGAATCTGCAAAATGTTAATTATTTTACCAAAATAAGAGGGATCATACAAAATGCATGTTATTTTTTTTATTTAATACTGAGCTGAATAAGGAATTTCACATAGAAGATGTTTACATATAGATGAGAAAATAATAGTTGAATTTATAAAAATAGATATAGATACAGATATTTAATACTGTTGATACCTGATTGATCCACAGTTTAGTGATAGTTGTTCATGAGTCCCTTGTTTGTCCTGAACAGGTAAACTGCCCACTGTTCTTCGAAAAAAAATCCTTTAGGTCCCACAAATTCTTTGGTTTTTCACCATTTTCATGTATTTGAAAATGCATTTCAGCATTTTCATGTATTTGAAAATGGTCATTTTTATAAATTCAGTCATTTTTATAAATTTCCAACAATGCCTGTGTGATTTTGAGATCCATCTTTTCACACTGAGGACAACTGAGGGACTCATATGCAACTATTACAGAAGGTTCACTGATGCTCCAGAAGTAAAAACCATGGGGGGGGGGAGAATTTGAAGATCACTTTTGGAATTTGAAGATCAGGGTAAATTTAATGCATCCTTTTTTTTTTTTTTTTTCTCTTCTGAAGCATCAGTGAGCATTTGAACCTTGTGTAATAGTTGCATATGAGTCTCTCAGTTGTCCTCAGTGTGAAAAGATGGATCTCAAAATCATAGTCATTTTTGAAAAATGGTTCAAATACATGAAAATGCTGAAAACCAAAGCATTTTTGGGACCTGAAAGATTTTTCTGAAGAACAGCAGACACTTTAACTGTTCAGGACAAACAAGGGACTCATGAACAACTATCACTAAACAAAACAAAACAAAACAAAAAACAGCTGTGAATCATTTGGTAACAACACAGTAAGAATCAAGAACTTTTGAATGGGGTAATTTTTATAAATTCAACTCTTAGTTTCTCTTGTGGACTATTGGTAAACTTATATGAAATATCTTATTCAGGTCAGTACTAAAAAAAAAAAAAAAAAACATGCATTTTGTATGAACCCTCTTATTTTGGTAAAATTAACATTTTGCAGATTCTGCAAGGTGTATGTAAACTTTTGACCTCTACTGTATATACAATCGCTACTGCCTAAAATAATTTCAAACACTATTATGCTACAGTGCCCTGTGACCAAGTGACATCAGTGTGTGTGCTAGTCTATGGCTGCTCAGCTTCAGCTTTAAAGAGCTATTGATCGCAGTGAACGTGTTGTTTGTGAGCTTTTAAAGTTGGCATTGAATTGTGGATTAAGTCATTTGGAGTGTTCTCGCACATGAGTGCATGTAAGAAGAGCAAGCAGTTTCGTGACAACTATTGTGCTTTCACACTAAACTGCATTCTGCTACTCTCATAACAATCTTGTAGTGTTTAGTGATCTTTCTTCTTGTTTAGACACCGTATCTAAGCATGTGCTGCTACAACGGTTATCGTTTTAACCTTGTCTCACCATCTTTCTCTCTTTTAGGGTTGGAAACCGAGAACTGGTTCATTTTGTTTTAAAAATACTGGAACGGAATGATTTTCATGAGATTTGGTTCTGTAGCAGCTGACAAGAGTTGCCGGATTTACAAAAGAAATCTCTTCCCAGTTTTCATTTGCAAATGAATGACTGATTTTTAAAAGTCCATTGCACCCAAAAAGTAACGTAAGGTTAATTAATGTGAACAAAAAGATCTATGATGTCCGTTTACAAAATAGATAGGGTGAGTTTTTGTTTCATGCTGATTTTAAAAGAACCGGATTGGTTTAATTCCCGTCCCTGCTGTCTTTTTTGTTTCTCCTCCATTTTTCCAGTCTAGAAGTCTCATTTACATTTACACATCAGTGTGATGGTTGTATTTAACAGGACATAATGAGAAAATGTCTGTCATGCGTCCTCTCTTCTTTGATTGTCAAGCAGGTCTGTGGAATTTCTCCAGCAGTCACATGAGATTATAGGGAGGAACTTTCTTGCTCATATTCATGGCTACTGGCAGTTCATCTTGTTTGTTTTACTCGTATGCACTGAATCACATCAGTAACATAAGATTTCTCTTGTCTGCATTGCTCTGTGAATTCTGTTTCTAAGGAGCATTTGGCCGGGTGTATTCAGCCAGGTGTATGTTTATGTTTGTTTATACCCACTGTGTGTGTCTGTAATTAACAGCTCTTGTTGTCTTTCTACTCAGCCTTCGTCCCAGACGGCACACCCACAGATCATACATGAACACTGTTTGATACATATTGCATGCACAAACACCAAGAACTGGCTGAAACTTTCCAGTCAGATTGTCTTGCTTGTACACAATTCTGTAGTTGGTCAATTTATCCTTATTTCTGTTTATAAAATGCTTTACGGAAGACATAGAAGAGTCGGATTTAAAATCAGATTTAAAATGTGGAAATAATGCTTTAGATATCCACCGTTTTATCTATGTGGAAGTAAGTCTATGGGTGGGACTTCCCATTCATTATTTGCTATAGGAAAATAACGAGAAGAAAAACATGCAGTTTGCAACTGTTTGCAATACAAACCAGTGTGCTCATAATTAAGATAATGCAATAAAATAATATGGTAAGACACACCAATTTGCAATATTAAGCAGCAAAACAAGATGTTTTGTACAGCTAAAAATAGCTGGATGGGGATGAGACTGGAAGCCAGGCCCATAAAATTTACAAGGACAGTGTATATATATTTTTAAAATATTTAAAATGCATAAAAAATAGGGATTTTAATTCTGAACTTCTTTAGTTTTACCTACAACGTATTGTTAGGATAGTAACATAATTTGTAAAAAGGTAATGTATTAACATATCAAAAGTGCAAAATCGAAACATTTTCACTTCTGGATTTTTGGACCCCTTTGTACATGTACAGAAAGATTTGCATATGTTTCTACTACACTGTTGTTCAAAGTGTTTAATGTTTCTAGTCTCTGATGCTCACCAAGGCTGCATTTATTACTAATATAATAATACTGTGAATCAAAATAACTTTTTTGTATTTATTTCATTATATTTTAAAATAACATTTATTTCCGTTAGGGCAAAGCTGAATTTTCAGCATCTTTACTCTAGTTTTTGGTGTCACATGATCTTCAGAAATCATTCTAATATACTAATTTGGAGATTGAGAAACATTTCTTAATATTAATGATTTTGAAAATGTCTTTGTAAAATTATAAATGTCTTAACTGTCACTACTGAGCACTTCTTGCTGAATAAAAATATTAATGTCTATTGTGAAATATTATGAAATAAAATAACTGTTTTCTACTTTTATTATATTTTAAAATAAAATGTATTCCCGTTGTGGCAAAGCTGAATTTTCAGCATCATTACTCCAGTTTTCGGTGTCACATAATATACAGAAATCATTCTAATATACTACTTAGATTAAGGAACATTTCTTATGGTTATTGATTTTGAAAATGTTTTCGTCTTTTTGCTTTACTGTCACAATTATGCACTTTATTGCATCTTTGAAGAATAAAAATATATTTCTTTAAAAAACTAAAAAATATTACTAAACCAAATCCTTTTTAAACAGTTGTCAGATAGATTCTTCCTGTCAGACGGACAGAGTTGACGGATCTTGATTAAAATATGCTGCAGTATCTATCATTCTGAATACTGTATTTTATATGTAATCATAATTTGGCTCGGTGAGATTAACTGCAGTGCCTACAGCATCACTGTGTAACCTGATCGATCAGAGGTTGTAGTGCATTGATCCTCACCGACACTGAGAGACAGTTCCCCACCCAGATCACTCCATTAATAACATCTATACAGTTCTGACACCCATCAGCACTTTTTTATGCATCCATTACAAGAACAGCATCTCACAGAAGGCATTTGCTTAAAAACTGCTTTGTCTGACAAACATCAACATAGCATCTCTCTCTCTCTCTAATAATATGGGCCTATATGATCCTAGATACACCTCTACATAGAGAATCATTAGTAGAGAATAGCTATTAGCTCTGTCATTCAACCTTTCGTCGCTATAATACTGCAGGACCCATTATCCGTTTCTCTCTCTCTTCTACTCCGTTATGAAGTGTTTGGCAGTGCAGTGAGTTTCTGAGCATGCAGCTGTAAGGCTCCATTGAGCGCTTGCCAACATGGCTCCCATGAGCAGCTTTATCATTCCCAGTTCTCCTCTAACTCCACCACAGGCAGGTGCTGTGAAATAGATCTTATTTCCTCCAGGAAATGCTGTCCGCCAAATCCAATCACTGGAGTGGTTATGTTGTATTATATGTTCAGCTGACTGTGTAACAGATGATCATGGCTCCGGTGTAGGTTTGTAGATAAGCAGTGGTCACTTAAATCACTCTGTTTGTGGTTAAGGTTCATTTAATGGCATTACTGTTTTGTTGTAGTAGCATGCTGTGGTACATAATGCCTCGGCCCTGAACCTCAGGGCTCAAAACCACACACCTGCTGCTGTGTTTAATTGTGAAAATGTTAGGTTTAGATTGCAACAATATGTTGAAACACCTTGTAGCTAAATTACATTGAAATGAATACATCGTAACTGATGGTATATTTTATTTAAATTGATTTCCGCATTATTCTGCAATAAACTTGGTGTGAATATTTTTTATTTGTCATTTAGTCATATCACAGTTGGTGTAAACAGACATTAAGGTCTGAAAATTGTATTAATTTACACTGTGCAAAACAAAACATACCATGTGACCAGTGTAGTCTGATTCACAAACAAATGACTTTTATAAGCTGGTTCTTTTCAGTGAACCAGTAACATTCAGCACAACTACTGCTGTATGATTCATAAACATAATTTTCATTAACTGGTTCTTTTTAGTGAATTAGTAGCATCTACCGTAATCAGTGTAGTATGATTCATAATCAAATGATTCTCACAAGCTGGTTCTTTTCAGTGAATCAGTAACATTCTATACAATCAGTGTAGTGCAATTCACAAACAAATGATTTTTGCAAGCTGGTTATTTTCAGTGAACCTGTAACATTTAGCACAACCAATGTAGTATGATTTGTAAACAAATGATTCTCACAAGCTGGTTCTTTTCAGTGAATCAGTAACATCTGACACAACCAGTGTAGTATAATTCATAAACAAATTATTCTTATGAGCTGGTTCTTGTCAGTGAATTGATTACATCGGCACAACCAGTGTAGTACGATTCACAAACAAATGATTTTTGCGAGCTGGTTCTTTTCAATGAACAAGTAACATTTAGCACAACCAATGTAGTATGATTCATAAACAAATGATTCTCATGAGCTGGTTCTTTTCAGTGAATCAGTAACATCTGACACAGCCAGTGTAGTACAGTTCATAAACAAATGATTCTCACGAGCTGGTTCTTTTCAGTGAACCAATAACTTTTATCACAACTAATGTAGTATGATACATAAACAAATGATTCTCACAATCTGGTTCTTTTCAGCGAATCAGTAACATTCAGCAAAACCAGTGTAGTACGATTCACAAATAAATGATTCTCACGAGTTGGTTCTTTTCAGCGAATCAGTAACATTCAGCACAACCAGTAGAGTATGATTCACAAATAAATGATTTTCACAAGCTGGTTCTTTTCAATGAACCAATAACTTTCATCACAACTAATGTAGTACGATTCATAAACAAGTGATTCTCACAATCTTGTTCTTTTCGGTGAATCAGTAACATTCAGCACAACCAGTGTAGTACAATTCACAAACAAATGATTTTTGCAAGCTGGTTCTTTTCAATGAACCAGTAACATTTAGCACAACCAATGTAGTATGATTCATAAACAAATGATTCTCATAATCTGGTTCTTTTCAGTGAATCAGTAACATTCAGCACAACCAGTTTAGTAAGATTCATAAACAAATGAGTCTCACGAGCTGGTTCTTTTCAGTGAATCAGTAACATTCAGCACAACCAGTGTAGTGCAATTCACAAACAAATGATTCTCACGAACTGGTTCTTTTCAGTAAATGAATAGCATCTAAAACAACCATTGTAGTACATTCATAAACAAGTGATTCTCATGATTTGGTTCTTTTCAGTGAATTGATAACATCCAGCACAACTAGTGTAGTTTGATTCACAAACAGATGACAGCTAGTAGTCTAATATTTATAGTCACTTTTTGTGAAGCACAACCAGTGTAATCTGATTCCCAGGCAAATGAATTGTATCTTTTAATGAAAAATGTAAAACGTTGACTAAAATTCTTTCACTAAACTGAATCCATTAAAGCAGTTACTGAATCAACATCTTACCTGAATAGCAGGAAATCATCCGAATGATGCGTTGTGGTTTTGATTGTGCATGTTCTTTCAATAACATCCTGTTTTAGCATCTTCATCAGTTCAGGATGTTGCAGAGTGCAAACGTAGTACAGCATCAACCAAAACCATTTCCTTTTTTTCATGTTCTTTTTAGTTCAGACTGTTTCTCTTTCTAGTGCCATGAACAACTTAAACTTTCACTTCTGTCCTTCAAGGAAGAATCTAAGAAATTTATAATTAAAAGTCTATCCTTTTTTCTTGTGTTACTGTAATTTTACATCTTTGTATCTTTCTCTCTCCATGAACAGCTGCTACAGAAGATGGCTTTGGTTATAGCTGCCTGCGTAAATGTCCGTACGGAGGTATTGTAGATACTGCCAAACTACTGTTAACACCTGCAGCTTATTACGCCAATGAAGTTCCAGCACCGCTCGACTCCAGGCGTGCTGTGAAATCTCAGGCCCTCCTGATATTAACCCTCAGATCTGTCCTTCTTCAACAATATAATCACAGCTGTAATACCAAGCCCAGTTTCACCGCTGTTATTGTCCTGCTCTCAATGACACTGTCTCATGTGTCTGTTACTGTAGATGTTGTTTTTCTTAGACCTTCATTGAATGCAAGCTAGTCCCAGTCTGAAGTTACAACAATTCAGATCTATAAGTTGTTGACAAGACAAACCACACTATTGCAGGTGACAATAAAGCCTCCCTATGTGAAACTGCCAAATCGGAAGGGATGGTCCACCCCATTCCTGTAGGCATGGGATCTTCCTGTGGAAGAAATGGCTATTTCTGCCATATTCCATGTCACTGATTTGAAATATTAACATACTAATTCCTGCCAGCAGAACTGCCAGTTTTGGAAATGTACTCCTTTTCAATCAAGGTCATGCCAAAAAATGCTTGGGTATGAAGGTAGCGCACTGATGGTGTAACTGATGATAAGCTGGACGTTGTTACAAAAGATAAACGTCAGAACAAAAGCAGAGCCTGGTCAGAATCATCAATTTCCACTTTTCCTCATTTCAAGTATCTTTCAACTTAATGTTCCAGGGTGGAAAATTACAACATATTACAAATATTAAGTTTGTTCGTAAACCATTTTATGTCCAAACTTGCTGACAAAGTAGAGCCAAAAACATAAAATGTACCCAAAAAAATCTAATTAAAAATATGAATGAATACTATAATAGAATAATAATAATAATAATAATAGAAAAATTTACATACTATTATTGTATTTATCAATATTTTTAATTCTTTTATTTTTACATTTTAGGTTTTCATTTTAATTGTAGTTTAAGCGTCAATGATTTGTCCAATTTTATATATATTGGTTTTCCTTTTTATAATTAATAATTAATTCTTATTTCAGTTTTAGTGTTAGTAACTTTAGTACTTATTTTTACATTTTAGGTTTTCATTTTAATTTAACTTTATGTTTCAGTGTTTTGTCAAATTTATATATATTATTTTATTATTTTTTTTTTTGCTTTTTTTCGTTATTTGTATGTAGCTTTAATTTATTTTTATTTCAGTTTTATTGTTAGTAATAAATAGCTTTTAGTTTAAGCGTCAGTGTTTTGTCAACTTTTATTAACCCCAACCCCCGTTATATTTATGCAATTTTAATTTATTTTATTTATTTAATTAATTAATTTATTTTATATTATTTTATTTATCTTAGTTTAAGCATCAGTGTTTTGTGAAATATTATTTTTATTTATTTTATTTATTTATTTATTTTTTGTAATTTCTATGTAGCTTTAATTTCTTTTTATTTCAGTTTTTGTGTTGGTTACTTTAGTACTTTTCATTTAGTTGGCAACAGTTCGAAGTTTTTCCATGTAATGTTTCTATTTTACTTTTACTTTATAACATTTGATTTACCAAAAAATTTTAATAATTTTAATTTTAGTAAACAACAGCAACACTGAGCAGAGCAAATGTTATCATGTAGCCTAGAGACAGACCGAGGAGACAAAAATATATATATTTTTTGCGGTTTATAAGTTCTGATAGCTCATCAGTTCAAGGTTTTCATCTGTCAGTGTGAGCTTTGTTTTCTCTAGCAAGGTTATGATTTTCTTGTCACGAGCACACAGCGTCCTAACCGGTTGAGATGGGATTGTAATTTGTCTGTCCCCACTAAAAGCAAAAATTCTGCACAATAACAATCTCTTTTTTAAGTCTGGTTTAGACACTGGCGTGGATTTTGATTAATTTTATCAATATTGCGTTGTCATAACCTTTTTCTGTCTTCGGTTGCTTGGCAGCTGCGCAAATGTATTCCGAGATATCAAATCATGCATTACAAAACTAATTAGACCAGAGCATTAGGTTTCATTTGGACGATTCTGGCTTTCTTGGCTGAGTTAGCGATCTACTTCTTTCCAAATCTCAGCAGCTAGGAAGTTGAACGTGCAGTCACCCAGATAATGTAAAAGGTAGTTTTACAATCCTTCACAAATGTCTGTGGCTCCTTAAAATGAGAGCCAGACTTAGAAATGGCTATTCTGAATCATACAGACATTGCATGCATAAATCATACATTAAAAAAAAAAAGTCAAAACCAAAATTCACCATAGGCATGTTCATGCATACAGTAAAAGACATTTGCTAATATTGGTTATAGCATCTAAATGCATCATTTAGTTAAAATATTTCCAGAATGTTCTATGTAATTCAGCTTTGGTTTAAAATGATTCATCGTCTGGCTGTCCTCTTGAATGGTGGACTTGCTGTTTGATTCTCTGCATCCTTGGAGAGGGAGTAAAGTCGAGCTGCAGAAACCATTAACTGGCAGACATTAGATCATGAAAACCGCAACAGGCCTTAGAATTTTAACGATACTTGGAAGCGACTCAGCAGCTCCGGTACTGTTGAGCGCCAGGTCTAACAAGGTCATTTTGCCCTTTCCGATTGGCCGACTGCCTCCTCGCTCTCGTGCGAGCATCCATCCGGCGCGAAAGCTTTATGAACCGTAAATACTGGACAGGATATCAATCTCTTATCCAATCTCTCCTTCAGGCTATGACTTCGCCGCGGTGTTGGAGTGGTTCGCCGAACGCGTGGACCGCATCATTCTGCTGTTTGATGCCCATAAGTTGGACATCTCAGATGAGTTCTCAGAGGTCATCAAGGCCCTCAAAAACCACGAGGACAAGATCCGCGTGGTTCTCAACAAGGCCGACCAGATCGAGACGCAGCAGCTGATGCGTGTCTACGGCGCTCTCATGTGGTCGCTCGGGAAGATCGTCAACACACCTGAGGTGATTCGTGTCTACATCGGCTCGTTTTGGTCGCATCCTTTGCTGATTCCAGACAATCGCAAACTGTTTGAAGCGGAAGAACAAGATCTGTTCAAGGATATCCAGTCGCTGCCCCGTAATGCTGCCCTTCGCAAGCTCAACGATCTGATCAAGAGAGCTCGTCTTGCTAAGGTAAGCTTCTGTTACAGTAGTCTTTGAGATTTGACATGTAGCCTAGCAAAATCAGTCTTAAGTAGCACGGGTATATTTGTAGCAGTAGCCAAAAATACATTGTATGGGTCAAAACTATCAATTTTTTTTATGCCAAAAATCATTAGGATATTAAGTAAAGATCATGTTCTATTAAGATATTTTGTAAATTTCCTACTGTTAATGTATCAAAACTTTTGATTTTTTTTATTATTATTATTATTGTTTTTTTAAATTTCAGATTTTCAAATAGTTGTATCTCGGCCAAATATTGTCCTAACTTAGAGAAGTCCACTTCCAGAACAACAATTTACAGATAATGTACTCACCCCCTTGTAATCCAAGATGTTCATATCTTTTTTTTTTCTTCAGTCGTAAAGAAATTTATTCGTAAAAAAATGTTGTTGTTTGTTTTTTTGTTTTTTTGAGGCGTGATTACTCGTTACTGAAAAAAAATTACGCCGTTAGTAATGCCGTTTATTTGTAACGCCATCATTCCCATCCTTGGTCACAAATGACCCATCTAGACTGTTACTAAGGTTTTATCTACAGTACAAGTTAAAAAGCTGGAATTAGCATATAAATAAAGGAAGTCTGAGTTTTCTGGAAATTTTGTATTCAAAAAATAATTTGTCCTTATGCCACTCCAAACCCATTAACTGTTACTCTTTCCTTAAGAACACAAAATAATACATTTGAAGAATCTCTTTATGCTGCTCTTTTTCAAACAATAGTTCATAGTTACCATGGCTATGAAAATAAAAACAGCAGTCAGCACTACAAACTCCTCTTGTGTATGGGAAAGAATGTGTCCCACAGAAAAAATAACAGCTTTTGGAATGTCAGACAATAATGATAGAATGTTCATTTTTGGGTGAACTAATCCTTTAAGTTCTAAAGTCTTGGAAAGTTCTTAAACAAACCACTCCTGAAACAAAAAACAGGAAATTGCTCAAAGTTTGGCTAGCAAATTTTGTTCAAAGCAAAACAAGCACATAAGGATTTATATGTTGATGTTCAAAGGACAATATTTAGTATGTGTGATTCAGAATAAAAGGTCTGTTTCTCTATTTATTGAGTTGACATGCTGTTGTCGTTTCAACATGTTTTGATGTGGTTCAGCATATAGCTCTAGTGTAAAAGTAATAGCAGTTGTCTGTCTGATCTTGCAGACTTTGCCCAAGTAATGAGGCCATTTTCCAAACTGTATCGTCTGCTGACGAGGCTCTGTGCATGAGCCTAATGTTTGCCTGCAGTCATTGATATTTTTTTCTCTCCACATTAAGCACATAATGTTTGCTTCTACAGTAACTTTAAATCCAAGTTTGATTCAGCTATATTTAAAGGGATAGTTCACTCAAAAATGAAAATTACCCCATGATTCATACACCCTCAATCCATCCTTGGTGTATATGACTTTCTTCTTTCAGGCGTTCCGTCCATATAATGATTATGATTCATAAGCGGAGCATTATGCATTGATTCGTTCAGGAGGTTTTTATTGAACTTCTATTGGACTATTGAATATTAACACCCATTCACTGTCATTAAAGAGTTTGAAAAAGCCATGTTTAATATAACTCCAATTGTATTTGTCTAAACAAAGAAAGTCACATACACCTAGGATGGCTTGACGGTGAGAAAGTCATGGGGTAATTTTAATTTTTGTGTGATCTGTCCCTTTAAGGACTGTTTTTGTAACTGTATAAAAGATCATAAGAACATGAAGTAGTCATATCTGTGTATCTTTCTTTTTATATATATTCGAACATATGTGAATACATATATTGAACATGCAAGTCATAGATGATACTGGTTGTGCAGGTAATCGGCTACATCTGAAAAACTAGACCAGAAAATGCAAAGAAAGTCCTTGACTTTGACTCAGGGGTCAGATGATTAGTGGGGATTGTTAAATGTGTTGAAAGATACTCCGGGACCATGAGTCATAATGTCATTCTCCATAAAGACATGGTTATAAATGACCTTGAGTGATCTTACAGCCTTCCTGGCTTTAATTACTTATTATAACATATCACGTCTAAAGGAAGTTCGCTCAGAAATGTTGTCATGTTCTAAACCTGTGACTTTTTCCTCTTCAAAGCAAGACGAGAATAATTTAAGGCCTTTATCCGCAAAACACATTATTGTCTCTTGATATTATTAAATGACATAATTGTTTAGTACGTTATATTTGGAAATATTAAAGTCTTAATATTTTAATGTCTTGAAATTGCCAGATTCTACACTAAAACTTGTTTTTAAACAGTCCATCACCTACATATATTAAAGAACAGTAACTTAGGTTGTCGAACATAAAGCTGTCATTTAAAAGGAAACTGAAACGCTCTGATGTCGGTTCATTTATGTCTGAAATCCTTTATTATCCCCATCAGTACAAACGTTGCACAAACACATGGGCTGGGCTATAGAGACCCCCCTCTGGAAGAGGAAATGTTGGGGACTATCAGTACTGGTCTCTTGTCAAACTCAATTTAAATCTCCAGATCCAGCTGGATGCATTAAAAAAGCACATTTAAGTTCTCTCCCTGTCCCTCACCCCGATCATACAGATGTGCTTCCCCTCTTGTCATCATTTATACAGTCACCTTCCTTCCACACAGGGGCCAGGCCTCTCTCTGCCGCAGACGACGATTTATTTAGTAGCTTGTGTATTTTTGCTACTATCCAGCTTCAGAATAAATGTGTTAACACATTTGGGTTAAATACAGTAGTAAAAAGCAGCAGCGTTTTATATTCAATAGCCAGGTTTCCATCCAAAGATGGAATTTCACATAAAACATTTGCGAATAAGCACCATTTCCATCCAACAAGTCAAAGAGAACAAAATTGTCACTTCCTGATAAACTGACACTATAAATTACTAAGAAAAGTAGGAAACACTGAATGTAGTAATTTTCATATAGAATTTTGATGACAGACTTTGCTCAAGATTTTCAGAGTGACATAACAACGTTTCAGATGCTGTGAAACAAGATCGGTCCCCCGGTTAGACAGGTTTTACTATCCCATAGTGCAAAGTCACATGACTTTTTTGATGCGTATGGAGGAATTTATTCGGTAAATGCGTTTTTATCTCCCATTATTCGCATTAACCCTTTTTCACACTTCAAAAACCACCTCAAGCGGGCATTAAAACCTTTTTCCGAATTAAGGGATTTTTATTCTAAATGTGGCATTTCCATTACTCGTTTCTGATGCGATTTTTCAAAATGTGCAAAAACAGGGTGATGGAAACATAGCTAATGTCTCGATTTGTTGTTGACTACAAAATCAATAAAGCTATAGAGTCTAATGCAGCCTGTCAAAAACATGTTTGTGTCATGTTACATCCCAAAAAGAAAATCCTGTTTTGGGATCTTTTTTTTTTTTTTTCATTATATTTAAACACATTCAGATGCAAAATGACCAATGAGTTGGTAAATATGCAAAAATTGCCAGCTCAATTAACTAATCAAAATCATGTATTCCAGAGTTTACAAAGTATTTTGTAAACATTTAGAAAAAATGTTAATTTTTTTTAAAGAAGTCCACTTCCAAAACAGCAATTTACAAATAATTTACTCACCCCCTTGTCATCCATGTTCATGACTTTCTGTCTTCAGTCATAAAGAAATTATGGTTTTGGAGGAAAGCATTTCAAGATTTTTCTTCATATAATGGACTTCAGTTGTGCCCCCGATTTTGAACTTCCGAAATGTAGTTTAAATGCAGCTTCAAAGGGCTCTAAACGATCCCAGCCAAGGAATTTTTTTTCAAAAAATAAAAATTTGTATACTTTTTAAGCACAAAAGCTTGTGTAGCACAGGTTCTGGCATGCACGTTCCTGACATACTATTGAATCATGTCGAAAGGTCATGCGGAACGTAGGTGGAACTACAGACCCAGTGTTTACAAAGCGAACGCGCAAAGACTAAGAAAGTGCAAGTAAGTCAAACGCTGTTTATAAACAAAAAAGTACAATGTGTTGGATGATTCTGAAGTTGTAGGACAAAATAAGATGGAGTTTTTCGACATACTCTACCTTTTTTAGCTGGAGTACACAGACAATTAACTTAGACATGATTCGCAGTAGTGATGGGAAGTTCGGATCATTTTACCGATTCGGACCTTTGAGTCTCATTCAGCAAAATGAACAAATCTTTTTTTTTGAGTCATTTCATTTAGCAAAATCAGCGTCACGTGACAGCCCCATAAGATGAACGAACGACTCGAAAAACCCGAAGACTCGAAACAGGTGAACTAATTCCAGTACAAAACCTAATAGGATGTTGCGCATGCACGACTGAACAAATCACTGCCTGAGATGACTCGTTCTTCACGAGTCACTTTAAAGATTCGTTCAAAATGAACAAATCGTTCAAGAACGACCTGTGGACGCGCATCAGACAGCCTGTGCTACGCAAGCTTTTGTGCTTAAAAAGTATACAAATTTTTATTTTTCGGAAAAAATGACCGATCGTTTCACTAGATAAGACCCTTCTTCCTCGGCTGGGATCGTTTAGAGCCCTTTGAAGCTGCATTTAAACTACATTTCGGAAGTTCAAAATCAGGGGCACAATTGAAGTCCATTATATGAAGAAAATCCTGAAATGCTTTCCTCCAAAACCATAATTTCTTTATGACTGAAGACAGAAAGACATGAACATCTTGGATGACAAGGGGGTGAGTAGATTATTTGTAAATTGTTGTTTCAGAAGTGGACTTCTCCTTTAAGAAAATATCACAATAAAATGTATTTATTTATGAGACAAGGAATTTTATTTAAATTTTGTTTTAGGTTTTGAGCAAAAGGTTTCAGTCATTTTTTATCTTTTTTTTGTGTGTGTGTTAAAAACAACCCAGGCATGCTCTTTGTAATTGTAATACACTGATGTCTGTTCTATAAACTTACGAGCTTTGCTTTTGTGCTCTCTCAGGTCCATGCGTACATCATTAGCTCCTTGAAAAAAGAAATGCCCTCAGTCTTTGGGAAGGAGAACAAAAAGAAGGAGCTGATTAATAGCTTGGGTGAGATCTACAGCCGCATTGAGAGAGAACACCAGATTTCCCCAGGAGACTTCCCTAATCTTAAGAAAATGCAGGTAAAGTCAATTTAACCAACAAACATAGAGGCTGATTTAAGAATGCTTTAATGGGACTCCTAAGGAGTCTTTCAGTGCACATTCAAAGTCAGCATAATTTGTCCCACATTTTTTAAATCAACAAACAGCTAATTAAATTTCAGCTTTGGGTGGACCTCTCTAAACCTGATCATATTCCTTTTTTTAAGTTAAGAAATCACTTGTGTAAAAATGCTGTTTAGATTACTGTTACTTTTATACAACCGCTTTATAAACAAATGAATATTGAGTCATTTGCGTTTCAGGCGATATTTGGCTAGTTAGTTTGTATGTTCGTTCTCTGCCAATGAAACTATTTCCAAAAAGCCAAAGCATCAACCTTTTCATGCTGCCAAGCATCAACAGCCTGACACAGCCTGTCTAGAACAGAGTATGTGAAGGAAGCGGAGCTGGTTTACCCTGGAAATATCAACAGATGTTGACAGGATTCTTTGTTACATCCTACAAGTGTTTTTTCTTGCTTTCTTTCCTGCTGAATAGGAGCAGCTTCAAGCACACGATCTGAACAAGTTCCAGCCTCTTAAAATGAAGCTGTTGGACACCGTGGATGACATGTTGGCCCATGACATTGCCCAGCTCATGGTTCTGGTGCGTCAGGAGGAGACGCAGCGCCCCAATCAGGTAGTAAAGGGCGGTGCCTTCGAGGGCACCATGAACGGGCCGTTCGGACACGGATATGGCGAGGGAGCCGGCGAGGGCATCGATGAAGTCGAATGGGTGGTGGCACGTGATAAACCTATGTATGATGAAATCTTCTACACTCTCTCGCCCGTCAATGGCAAAGTGACTGGAGCCAATGCTAAGAAGGAAATGGTGAAGTCCAAGCTGCCAAACACTGTGCTTGGTAAGATCTGGAAGTTGGCTGACATTGATAAAGATGGGATGCTCGATGATGAGGAGTTTGCTTTGGCCAATCACCTGATCAAGGTCAAACTAGAAGGTCACGAGCTTCCGAGTGAACTGCCCGCTCATCTTGTGCCGCCCTCCAAGAGAAAAATTCCAGAGTGAGACTGAAATGGATTTTGGGAAAGCATATAGGTTTGAATTTAGGTTGCTGTTGAATTATCGATGGCTGGACAACCATTATTATAGAAAAAAAACAGTGACTTCTTTGAAATGTGTGGTTTATGCTTCACTAGCAAGAATGGATTTTAAAAATGACCCACCTTTTCAACTCTGTTGACCTGTGTATGACCTGTGACCTTTTTTTTTTGTTTTTAATTTAGTTTTTTTTTTTTTTTTTTTTTTTAAATGAACAAAAAGTGCTGTCTGCAGTGTTTTATGTGTGCTTTCGGATTTTAGTCATATTTTTATGCCATAATTTCAATTTCATCTATTCAGCTAGCATGACTGTAACACTGTGTCCTAACCAGATGTGTACCTTTTGCTGATTGCTTGATTTCAGTTTCTGGGGCAATTTGCTTGCTAGGTCTAAAAACCTACTTCTTGTTTTAAGTTCGGACAATTAGTTGTTGCATTGCACCAGGTTAGGACACGCTAAAATGCTTTTCAATGTATTTCATTTTCATGCTCAATTTACACTACTGTTCAAAAGTTTAGGGTCGATAAGTTGTGTTTTGAAAGTCGTAAAAACATTAATATTGTGAAATATTAGGATTAGTTCACCCAAAAACGAAAATTCTGTCATTAATTACTCAACCTCATTCCAAACCCGTAAGACCTTTCGTTCATCTTCAGAACACAAATTAATATATTTCTTGATCAGATCCGAGAGCTTTCTGACCCTGCATAAACAGCAACGCAATTACCACATTCAAGGCCAAAAAAGGTAGACAGGACATCATTAAAATAAACCATGTGACATCAGCTTTATAGGATTTTGGGTAAATTTGGACAGGCCCCTTTTCTACACAGTACTTTATCAAAGGGTAAATTTCAGCATTTTTTTGATAATTATTGACCTATGGAGTCCAGAGAATTGTACTGCAGTATTTTTTTCCAGATTGAGTGAAAAACCTAGGACTAGTTTGCTAAAGTAGGTTTTTTTGCATCTTCTCAAACAAATGATTTGATTGACAGCAGTGGTTCTAGAGGCAAAGTTTTGATGAGCTCAAATGAGGAGTTCTGTGATATGACACGAATATCGTGTGTATGTGCGAAAAACGTGCAATGTACAATCATTTAGGCTCTTGAAAAATGCGATATTGCCCTCTTGATTTCAAATTTCTCAGACCTTTGGGGCCGTGAGTCAAACAGGCCCTCCATTAACCAGTGGCAGCCAATGGCAGCTATTGGCAGCCATTATGTTTTGAGATAACAAAAATGTCCTTACAGACTGTTGTGGTGATTTTCATGTTGATGGGGACAAATGGTTGTGTAGTTATAGCCATTTTTATGGTTTTTCCCTCTTATAGCACCACCAAGCGGCCATGCTCCACAATTTTATTTTTCCCTGTGACCTCAGATTGAGTTCTTACGTAAGTGTTCTGAATGGTAGTGTATATCAAACTGATCTGTGTTTTAGAAGGGGCGAGACATCAAATAATGCAGAAAAACATGAATCTTATTCTGAGTTCTTACATAAGTGTTCTGAGTTTGGCGAATATATCTCATTCCGTTCAGGAGTTATAGGCATTTTACTAAAAGTGGCTCTGCCCCTTTCAAACGTTTTGGCATCCCTTTACAAGGGTGAGTTGAAAGGTCATCTTGATATTCGCAAAAGTTCACAAAAGTAAATATTTAAAAAATCCAAAATAACCGAAAATGCGAGCCAAGGATTCCAACGACATAAGACTTGAGTCTGTGACTGACAGTTTAGAAGTTATGAGCGATTTTTGATCCTGTAGCACCCCTGTCAGGCCGATTGGGGTGAGGCTTAGTGACGTTGTCAGCGGTGTGAGTCCTACCATCCCTCCAGGTTTCAAGTCTCTATGACTTACAGTTTGGTCTGCACGATCAGTTTAATGTGGAGATTGCTGGTCCCTGGCCATTCTAACAATTACAATAGGGTTTCAGCGCTACACGCTTTCTGGGCCTTGAATGTGTCAGTTGCATTGCTCTTTATGCAGGGTCAGAAAGCTCTTGGATTTCATAAAAATTATCTGTATTTGTGTTCTGAAGAATAACAAAGGTCTTACAGGTATATAACGACATAAGGGTGAGTTATTAATGACAGGATTTTCATTTTTGGGTGAACTATGCCTTGAAGATAACTTTTTTTCTGTTTTAATGCGTTTCAAAATGTAATTCATTCCTGTGATGGAAAATCTGAATTTGCATCAGACATTACTTCCGTTACTACCCGTCTTCCATGTCACATGAAAATGAATAAGAATCTCACTAACCTCAAACTTTTGAACGGTAGTGTATATCAAACTGATCTGTGTCTCAGAAGGGGCGAGACATCAATTAATGCAGAAAAACATGAATCTTATTCTGAATCAGTTGTTGTTCTAAGTGCGCAACTATTAAAATCTAGCAAGAAAAGCGCAATTCCTTTTATAAGTAGGTGTAATTGTTATTCTCTTCTTGTTAAGGCGGCATCTTTAATGAATGCGAGTCCTTTCTAGCCTGACCAAGAGACTGTTAAACCTGTATAGACGTCACGTCAGAAGACTCAGTGTTTAGTGTTCTCGATGGACCCGTAGAGCTAGTATCCTTGTCAATAGTCTACTGTATATGTTAATACCTAACAAATCGAAACTAACTAGGGTTATAGAAATGTTTATATCCTTCCCGTCTGATTTCCAAAGAGGGAAAAGAATGATGCTGCAAAACAGCTTTATTCAAGTGATGTGAACTTCTCTTTCTGAGTGTTTCTGCATTCACATGCTCATTGAAAGAGCAGCGGCTTTGGATCTAAATATGTATTTAGTTATAATACTTATAATATCGGCATTTAATGAAGCTTTACCTCTATATCTACCCCTTGACAAGCAACTAGAGCATTTTCGGATTTTTAGGATCTGAGTGTGAATTATGGTTTTATGCACTGAACTAAATGGTCATTAAAGGGATAGTGCACTAAAAAACAAAAAAACAATGCTGTCACCATTTACTTACTCTCATGTCATTTTAAACCTGTATGATTTCAATTTTTAGCAAAATAGTCGCACTGCTATTTTATATAAGAGCTCAAAAATGAAAAAAAGTGGACACGACTGAAGGATGACAGAATTTTTACTTTTTGGTGTACTGTTTCTTTAAATCTGATCTGCTTTGATCTGAATGGCTATTTGCTTATGTGAAATATCTCCACTGGCTAAAGTCTGTTTAGTTTGATCAGTTAAACCTATATGCTGCCTCGGTGCCTTGAGACACACCCGCCTCAATTTGTGACACTAGAGATGTACAAAGCACACTGTCGTGTTCTACAGTACCATTACATGCTCATGAAATAAACAGACATTCTTCAAAGACTTTCATTAATGCTCCATTTGCAGTTTAATGTGAGTCTCAAATTAAAAAAGAAAATTCCAGATTTGCTCATCAAGTTTTTGCACATCAAAATATTTTTTTGGCCATAAATGTAGGGTTGTGCATTTGTGCGTTTGACCAAGTATGTACATGTATATGGGTGCAATATGGTTTGAAAATGTATTGTGAAGTAGTCTGTGTATGTGTGCTCGTTGCTCATTGTGTTTTAACCAGTGTGGACAAACTATGTGAGAGACTACTGTTCAGGGAGGTGGACATTATTCAACTTAATAAAGATCTAACTCATTTAAAAGTCCTTCGGGTTTTCTGTTTGACTCTTCTTACTGTAAAAAAAAAAAAGTAAGTGTTTTCTGGCTTCTTTTAAACAAAATCAGTGGTAAATAAGTTTTGTATTTTTTTTTTTTTTTTTTTTTTTTTTAGTATTATTTTGACTTTGAACTGTGCAATTGTCATGCAATTATTCATTATGGCAGTTCACAATACAAAATTGTGTTATGCAATATCCGCAATAATAATGTTCCCTTTTTCCCGATTCCAAGCATGTCTGTGTCTAGAAATGGTAAAGACGGTTAGATTGATGTACAGGATGATAAAAACATACCGACGGAGACGGTACATAATGTTTTCAGCAGATCTTTGTCCTGCATTAACAGGGCGGTCTGCATGAGTGATGACTTCCTGTTTGTTGCATCATGTACTGTATGTCCTAGGAAACACAAGCACAGGGTGGATTCTCATCTGGTCATTTTCTTGACAGCAGGATATGATAAGCAGGGAACACCTGACTTTTCCCTCACTACCGGTCACGGAATATTCTGTCCAGCTCATGGAACATGCTTACTTAAGGACAAGCTGCAGGGGGTGTGGAAAAATTATGTACAAGATATTAAAAGTTTGCTGTTATTTTCCTCGTAAGAGCGGGCGCGGCCATTTGTAAATTTGATGAGTCTTGCTTCCATTGTGATTCACTTCCAGCTATTTTTAGCTGTACAAAACAGCTCATTTTACTGCTTGATATTGCAAACTGGTGTGTCTTACACAATATTATTTTAATGTATTGGCAAAGACAGGTCAGATTGATGTACAGGATGAAAAAAAACATTGATATTTTTTATTTAGTACTGACCTGAATAAGATATTTCACATAAACATTTTAATATAGTCCACAAGAAAATAATAGTTGAATTTATAAAAATGACCCTGTTCAAAAGTTTACATTCTCTTGATTCTTAATGTTGTTACCTGAATGATCCACAGCTGTTTTCTTTTTTTTTTTGGTTTAGTGATAGTTGTTCACAAGTCCCTTTTTTGTCCTGAACAGTTAAACTGCCTGCTGTTCTTCAGAAAAATCTAGCAGGTCACACAAATTCTTTGGTTTTAGGCATTTTTGTGTATTTGAACCCTTTGATGACTATGATTTTGAGATCCATCATTTTACACTGAGGACAACTGAGGGACTCATTTGCAACCATTTCAGAAAGTTGAAATGCTCACTGATGCATCTGAAGGAAACATGATGCATTAAGAGTCAGGGAGTAAAAACTTTTGAATTTGAAGAATAGGATAAATTGAACTTATTTTGTCTTCTGAGAAACATGTACATATCGTAGCTTCAGAAGGGCAGCACTAATTGACAAATATATTATATTTAGAATGAAATAAGAAAAATGTACACATCTTCATTCTGTTCAAAAGTTTACACCCCTGGCTCTTAATGCATGGATTTTCCTTCTGAAATAACGTGGACGTTTCAACCTTCTGTAATAGTTGCATATGAGTCCCTCAGCTGTCCTCAGTGTGAAAAGATGGATCTCAAAATCATACAGTCATTGTTGGAAAGGGTTCAAATACACAAAAATGCTGAAAAACCAAACAGAATACATTATCAAGAATCAAGCACATGCAAACTTTTGAACAAGGTCATTTTTATAAATGTAACAATTATTTTTCTTTTCTTCTTGTTTAGGCAGTACTAAATAAAAAATAACATGCATCTTGTATGATCCCTCTTATTTGGTAAATAACTAACATTTAGCAGATTTTGCAAGGTGTATGTAAACTTTTGACCTCAACTGTATATATATATATATATATATATATATATATATACACATATAAACATATTAGTGAAAATAACTCTCTACTGTCTTAGAAGAATTTTAATGCCAGTTCAGTTCCGTTTACGTCCTGTATGTGAGAACATTTCAAACCACTGGTTGTCTATCAGGCCAGGTAATTTCACCACGAGCTGATCAATGACAGCTGCTGGAAGTGGCTAGGAAACCTTTGAGGCTACAGGATTCACACAGCAGATTCATCAGGCATGTGTGCCAGACAACATCTAAGTGGTGTTGGAACAGTGTGTTGCGTACAGATGAGACAGTGTTAGAGCTGACTGGCACCAAAGCCTGACATGTTTGGCAAAAAACAAGGATTGCCTTTGGCCAAAAACACCTCGGATCATCTGTAATGCATGGTGGTGGAGGCATTATGGTTTTGGGCCGCTGTTGTGCCTCAGGGTCTGGCCTGCCTGCCATCACTGAGTCAACCACGAATTCCACACGGAACCAGAAAGTAGCTGAGGGGAATGTGAGACCATCTGTCTAAAAGCTGAGGCTGAACCACAAGTGGACATGGCAATAACAAGACAATGACCTAAAACACTCAAGAAAAGCCACAAATGAATAGGTCAAAATGAAGAAATGAATGGTTATGGAATTACCAAGTCAAGGCCTGCATCTTTCCAGAGAAGAAATTCTTACACTAAGACTTCTGTTGAATAAATACTTGAAAGAATATTTGCCCTACTTGTGCTAAACAACTTAAAATGGAAATTTATGTAAAATCAAATCAGCAGGAAGTCTATTGTGCCACTGATATGCATGCAATGCAGTTTAAGAAAAGTAACCTTTTTTAATGAGTCACTCAAAATAATCAGTGTAAACAAAGTTTCATAAGTAACTAAATACATTTTAGGGTTGTTCATGAGTATGTCCCCTGACCTTGAGTCCTTCCCATGTTGAACTATGAGAGGAAGAGGAAGATTTTCATTTGATTCGAAAGCTCCCAAACATCCGGCGCTCTGATAAATCCCTCAGGAAGAGGAGGGCTCCATCACAGCTGGTTAGGGACACAGTATGTGTGCTGTATGTGAAAGAGTGAGTGGGATGAGGTTGTCAAATATATATATATATACACACAATATACAAAGTAACTACCTTACATTCATTAAAAAAGAAAACACTTTCTAACAATTCAGCTGAACAGCCTTTAAGTTAATGCAGATTGCAATATCCAAATTTAAATGGGAAAAATATTAAAAAAAAAGTATTCAGAGTCCCCAGGCAGACCAGGCTGTAATTATATGCCAGCAAGAAATCAATCATTTTCATTTTGACAGATTGTATATGGTTTTTAAGATAAGGATATCATAGTTGTCGGAACTTGTTATTAAATACATGCTTCATTAATAATGCTGATAAGATCAACCAACGCTAAGGAATGCAGCTGAGAGAGTCTGAACATAGATAATGGAAGATATAACAATACAGTTCTAACTTCTGTTCCCAATTATTCTACATTATGTAACTGGTTCCATGTATCTTGTTGGCAACCAAACAAATTTAGATCTGTCAAGTCAAATTATCACATTCTTAAGTGTTTTACGCTGCATAAGCAAAGCAAGGGAAAACATTCTCGTGCATGATTTTGCAGGGTCGTTGGGTGTAAAACTAGAATCCTCGTCAGACTATGTAAAAGTATGTTCAAATTCAGTTATTAAAGGCGATGTGTGTGCTGCAGATCAAGCCTGATTTTCTATTGGTAAATAGAATGCAGTTGCATTGAATAAGTAAAATCTACACACAGAAAGGGACTTGGATACAAGTGGGTACAAAATCTTTGCAACCTTTGCTTATCAGGTTCAGAAATCGTTTAACTTATCTAATATTTTCACTAAAGTAACAACACATCAAAGTATATTCTATTTGTAGAAAGTGCTGTTCACATTTCCCTTTTGCTGAACTGAAAGGCTGTGTCACGGGTGTCAAGGTTAGGCCGTTGTACTCATGAAACCTCACATCAAGTTGCTAATTGTTTCAGACGTGGAGAACCCTTGCTTGACAGAGCTGAAGATGAGCTGGCTGACAGCAATGCATAGGAGAGCTGAACCCGGGCCACGAGGCCTCACGAGTGTGTTACTCAGCACTTAGACCTGAAGATACTCTCAAGTATGTGAGGAGAATGCCTCTTAGTATATGGAAAACATGATTAACATCCCTGTGCTAAGTTGAACACTCAATCTCTCAAATATTTGTATAGTATTTAGGGTTTTAGATTAGTAGCACAATCTGTTTTCAGATGTGTGCACTGGCATTTCCATCTAATGTTTATGGAGATTATCTATTTGTTGATGATGGTGTTTGCTGGTTTGATTTAGAAAAAAATCAAGGTTTGCATCATTCTTAACAAAAATGGTGTCACTCACAAACAGTGAGAGTTTTTGAGTATTTGTCTCCCTCTAATGCACGACGATGAGAACCACATGTAAAGCTTTCATTCATGTTTAAAGTTTAAAAAGTTTGTAAGATGTTTTATGTCAAAATAAATTATTTTAACCCAGTTTATTGTTCATTCACTACTGTAAGTATGCCATTCACGGGTTTATCTTCCCCAAACGTGTAAACAACACTGAGCCTCAGACGCCATCATTACATTTAGAGCGGTCAGATCAGATACGTCAATCATTCCGGCTCAACCAATGGCGAGAGTTTGGGGCGTGGCTGCTGTAGGCTGAGCCAGAGCGTGTTTAGCCAGTGTGGAATCTAGGCTAAAACCAGAAATTCAGATTTGGTTACAAGCCAAACTCCAAAGACTTACCAAAATAAACAAGGATAAAACAAGGAAAACGCTGGTGGTGCTTTCACAGGATGGAGGATTTTGATGAAATGTTTAAATTTCGATCCAGACGTGGAACTTGCAGAATTTGTTCTCAGGTATGCTAACGTTACACTCGAGTTATTATGACACTTTAGCTCTTTACTGTATTTGCCACAGATGTTATCTCTTTACTGTCAAGTCTCTGATAAATTAGTAAGATATTGTAAAGATAAGAATAATCTTATATGGGCATATATGAGTGTAAAGGACGTTTGAAAATATGCTTTATTTTTGTAGCTCCACTAGGTGACAGTAGTAGCCCAGAAACTGCATACTTCACATTTAAAGATGCTGAAAGGATTTTTCTTTTTTTTTTCATTTTGTTTCTTTTCTTTTTTCTTTTCTTTTCTTCTTTTTTCTTTTATCATAAATAAAATGTTAAGCCTGTAGTACTGTAGCGAGTGTGTTTCATATATGTTTATCCCGTACATACACTACCAGTCAAAAGTTTTTGAACAGTAAGATTTTTAATGTTTTTTGTTTAAAGCATATTAGAATGATTTCTGAAGGATCATGTGACACTAGAGACTGGGGTAATGATGCTGAAAATTTAGCTTTGATCACAGGAATAAATTACATGTTAAAACATTCTAATAGAAAGCAGTTATTTTTAAAAATAGTAAAAATATTTTACAATATTACAGCTTTTGCTGTATTTTGAATCAAATAAATGCAGGCTTGGTGAGCAGAAGAGACTTTAAAAAACATTAAAAATCTTACTGTTCAAAAACTTTTAAATGGTAGTGTATTAAGTCAATAATGAATCAATCGATCCATTATTTAAATTTGACTTAAATTTGTAAGAAAATTTTTTTTTTAAGTATATTCAACAATCAAATAAAAAGTTAAAACTTTAGCAGACAATTTATACTGAGCTCTCTTATAAATAAATCACTTTGTATCATGCCTGAGTGTAAGAAATAAATATTCTAGCATACAGTTATTAGTAACCCAAAATAGCTTCTTTCCATATAAAGGTACTTGCGTACGTGCAGTCTGACATTATGATATCTGTGGTTGCATATATAGATGTTCTCTTTTCCAAGTATTTAGAAGGGAAAACAGGATGCAATGGAAATCTATCTCTGTGAGTGGGCCGGGAGCAATATCCCTGTGGGCAGAGTTGGGGGAACCTTGTTCAGCCATGGCCCAGTCTTGAACTTATCTCCTCGGCATGGGTGAAGGACACACAAGGGCACTGTCCTGTATGTCTTGGCCAAATGTACAGCCCAACCCACTCATGCCTAGATACACACAATGGTCCATTCATATTTATCACAGAGGTCTGGTTTGTTTTGATGCAGTTCTTTACACTTCCTGTAGTGGTGATTATCACAGATGATAGCTTGTGGCCTCACGGGAATCACTTTAAAGATTATTTAAAACTTTAAAAATATGAAAATTCTAGGCTAAAATACATTATGCATTATATATATATTATATATATATTCCTTATTAGAAATGCAAGCTGTTGTTTTTCCAAATTTACAGTGAAAATACAATTAATGCATGTACTCCCATGACTCTGAGTGGGTGCTGGAATATTGCTGTGGTTGTTAGGGTGTGTGTTCTGACTAGCTAAAAGTGGTTACATACTAGTCTAGATCAGTTGGTTATGATATTTCTGTCTCTAGATACGGCTTGGGTCCCTCCGTCAATGTTCAGTGTAAGCCTTTGGGAATTTTTCATTCACCAGCCAAAAATGTTCTGGTCACTTAAAAAAGTAAAGGTACTTCTGTGTATATGTCATATTTGTTTTTTCTAAAGCTATGAAACTGTACCTGGTACTGCAAATATCTGTTTTAGAAGATGACTTCTTCCTTCTACAGCCAACAAAACACTTGTGACATACCAAAGCCCTTTTTCCATGAAATGTCAAAGAGGAATTTCTACTAGAAGTGGCATTTTATAGCTGCGCTCACACAGAGATGTAATGCGCTGAAAGACTGATCTTTGACCTTTGAGGTGAGAGCATGTGGGG
Organism: Labeo rohita; assembly: GCF_022985175.1. Lineage (NCBI taxonomy): Eukaryota > Metazoa > Chordata > Actinopteri > Cypriniformes > Cyprinidae > Labeo > Labeo rohita. Next base: position 24,698,172 of record NC_066888.1, read on the forward strand.
AGGATGGAACGAAGATGATCGCAAAAGTTCTGTGTGTTTGGGCAAAGTTCAACATGTGATTTTTCGTTTGGCAGATTTACAGCTTGAGGTGATAAATGCACAAGGGATAAATATTGAGAATATGTTTTTGGAGAAGAACAAGTAATCTGATACGTCTGAGAAAGATGGAATGAATTATGAACCTTTGCTGCTGTGCCCTGAGTACTTATTAAATTTCAAGGGTCATGGTAACAGCATGTAACCTCTAAAAGCCTACAACTAGATACATGACTCTAGTAGTGTTGTGTAGTCAGAAAAAACACATTGAAATTCCTTGCTTTATCTGTCATACTTTATTTAAAGCAAAGAATCCAATTGGGTTGCATTAGTGATCATCTTGTTCCAAAATGAGGTTGAAAAGTCTTCTCTTCTCTTCGTGTTCTTGTCAGGGTTTGTTTAGATCTTTTTGAGAGCCTTGTCTCATGAGGAATTTTCCCAAAAACAGCTGAAAGAACTCCCAGCTGTGCTCTCCTGGGTCAGAGCCCCTGCCCCATATCAGGAGGGTTCACGACACTGATTTGTGTGTTTGGACATGTTTTAGATTGTAAAATACATGAAGCTAAATTTTAAAGCAATAGTTCGCTCAGAAATTTTATTTATTTCATTATTTACTTACCCTCATGTCATTCAAAACAAACATGCTGCTATTTTATCTAGAAAAAAAGGGTAAATAATGACAGAAATTTCATTTTAGCTGGACGATTCCTTTTGCCAGCTGTAAAAAAAAAAAAATGTACTTGTCCCTGAGGTTGTTATGACATACTTTTGTTTATTTTTACTTTTTTTGGCAAGCATGGCAAGCTTCACACACACTGGACCTATTTTACATCACATGTACTGACTATATCTGTCCGTGTTCTCAAGCAAATGAAGACCCAAAGTTTTAAGGTGCATTAAGACCTCAACCAGGTTTAACCAGGGACCTCAAGATGGCAAAACAAGTATTAAAATAAGCCAAAAGAACTATAAATTAAGATCATTTAAATTCACCCTGGCAAAACTGTCTTAAAAACCTATATATGAGCACTGTAAAAAATAAAAAGTTGAGTTAACTTAAAAAATTAAGTTAATCTGCTGCACAGCAATTTTGAGTTTACTCAACTTTAAAGGAGGGAAGTTGTGCCAACTCATATATAAAAGTTCAGTGAACTTCAGTGAAGTTGAGTGAACTACCAGTCAGAGTTGGCACAACTTAGTTCTTGAAGTTCAGTAAACTCAAAAATGCTTTGCAGCAGATTAACTTAAATTGTTAAGTTGACTCAACTTAAAATATTAAGGTAACCAGCTGCAAAGCTTTTTTGAGTTTACTGAACTTCAAGAACTAAGTTGTGCCAGTAATTTTTTGCTTGAAGTTCAGTAACCTCAAAAAAGCTTTGCAGCCGGTTGCTTTAGTATTTTAAGCAAACTCAACTGCATTTTTTACTATTTAAATGTATAACTTTAAATCTTACATCCAGACTCTAAGCCACATTGTATGCTTCCTCCACATCCTTTAAGAATACAAATGCATGCAGTATGAACAATACTGTAAATATAACACAAACAAGATTTTGTCATCATTACAGAAAGTATTTATTGGCATTCTGCAAAATGAACACAATTTAGCTTTTCTCCACTCAAACTATGATGTAACTAGGATGTGACTATTTACAATAAAAACACTCTTAAACAAAAAACACACACTTAAAAAATATTTTTTAAGTGCCAGAAAAATGTAACATTAAAAATATTAAAATTCTGCAGCCTTAAGTAAAGTTTTAAATCAAAAGTCACAAAAAAACTTTTATATAATTTAAAGGAAGCTAAACTTTACCGTCATTTTAAACGTTCATCTTGCTCCATGTATTATTTTGGCGCATCCATAATGCAACAAACACACTGGATCAAGAAGCAAAATATTTCAACTATTAACACAACACTTAAAGGAATAATTCAACCAAAATTATTCTGAAAATTTATCATTTACTCACTCCCATGTTGTTCTAAACCGTTGTTCACACTCAACACAAATTAAAATATTTTAATGAAATTTGAGAGACTTCTGTATTGAAAGGCTGTTCACCCAAAACTTCAAAGCGTTCATACAGAGATCATAAATAATTAAATAAATATATAAGTTAATATGAATTGAGCAGTTTAAGTCTCCTGAAGAGACGCAATTGTAGGGATGCATGAAATAGGATTTAGAAAATAGTACATTTGAAAATAGTTTATTTTCATTAATATTAGTATATTTATACCTTTGATACTAGTTTTACTTATTAATATTATTTACATATATTATCTATTAACATTTTTGTTTTTCCTATAATGTATTTTAGCCTGTATTAGGGTTTTACACACTCACACAAAAACTAAACAAAACAGCATGTAGTTTCAGTTAGGTACTTTTATTTTTTTTAATTGACATGAACTTGAAGCGAAAATGAAAATGCTCTAAAAACAGTTATTGGCTAAATACAAAAAATAAATGACAGTTGACAATGAACATGAAAAAAATACATCAGAAAGTAAAAATAGAAAGAGAAAATAAATGACAAAATTTCCAGGAATAATGTATCTTCAGGATCCTCTGTGATGCCTTTAAGCCCATCAATGTGGTGTGATTGAGTGGCAGTTTCTCTGCAGATGAGGTTGTGAATATGATGCATCTGAAATACACAGTTGAGTTTACAGTTAAAGAGTGTCCATGTGTTTATGTAAAAACAATTATGCTTATGAAGGCCATAAGCAAAAATTGACATATAAGCAGTATGCCCTTCAAAATATTAAAAAAAGAAAAAGTGATTTAAAGTGGGATCTTAGGATAATTTTATATAGCTTTAACACTTAAGCATAGACTCAAGTAATAATTTTAAGAAAAATCTAACAATGAATAAACTCATTACCTCTATTACTTAGTGGAGAAGAGAGTATCCTTAACCGAACAGAGCTGGTCACAAAAAAGAACCTAAAAAAAAAAAAAAAAAGACATTATTGGCAATGGGAAACAAGTTACAATATGAAAGTTAACATTTTATAGACATTGTAAGAAAGAACTTCACCTGTTGAAACTGTGTTGATAGTCTGTGTAGCTGGATAGTTGATGTCCAGAAAATGAGTAATGAGGTGTTTTGACAGTTACAATTTTTTTTTTTTTTTTTTTTTTTTTAAAAGCCAGGAATAAAAAAAAAAAAAAACCTAAACTCGGTTCTAAATAGACCTTTAAAGAACCATCTTTTTAGAGTGTACTTATAATGCAGTGCTAATTGACAGAGCTTTTAAGCTATCACTGTATAGAAAACTAAAATATAATACAATTTCTGGGGGTTTTTTATACATGTTATATAAGGCTCAAACTCACAGCAATTGCAGAGATGGAGCAGCATTTAGTGTGAAATGCGTGATGTGTAATGTGATCACGTCTCTTCAGAAGACTTTGTTTAAACCATTCGATTCTTATGTATTTGTTTTACAATCTCTTTATGAACATTTTGAAGCATCAGAATTTTAGGTGAATAGTTTTTCAGTGAATGGACAGAAATATCTCAGGTTTCATTAAAAATATCTTCATTTGTGTATTAAAGATGAACAAATGTCTTATGGGTTTGGATCGACATGGCTGTGAGTAAATGATGACAGAATTTTCATTTTTTTGGATGATCTAAATTAAGCCAAAGAGGACAGCAACAGCAGTGGTAAGGCCATGTATATATTCCAACACAATCTGCGTCTCTAGTACTACATCCTAGGCACCTTTAGGTTTGAGTGGATGACAACATCATCTTCCAGTAATAGTTAAGATGCTCATCTTCATCCCCTTGGTGTGGACATCCTCTGGCTTTGTGTCCTGCAGTAAAAAAAAAAAAAAAAAAAAAAATATATATATTTCCTACTAAATATTGACATTAAATGTTTAAAACATAACAAAAATAATAATAATAAAATTCTGGATAAGGACTAGTTTTTACCAGTACAGAAATAAGTCAGAAATAATACAAAAAATACATGTATAAAAAAATACTGCATATCTTCACTGTATGGAATAAACTGACTCTTACTGAAGCTGCTAAATTTGTTCAGTCAAGAGGAGTGAGTGTTGTCTTAGCTTTTTATTTATTTATTTATTTTTTTTTTTTTTTTTTTTTTTTTGTAACATTAACGGAACAAATATCAGCAGGTTTATGAGGCTAGAGTTAATGCACGGATCAAATTTACTGACACACAGGCGATTTTATCTCAGACGTTGCCTCTCATTTCAGACTTACAAGTGATTATGTAAATAATCACATTTTGACATAACTTTATGTGTATTTGACAATTTAAGCGAACTAAGCTGCTACAGAGAGATGAATCTGTGATCGCATATTTTCTGCACGCTTCGGTTGTGTGTCAATAAACACGTTTATCATCTTACACGTCTTGCACTTTCACATATATGCACCAGTATCGCGGATTCACAAAAAAACAAAAAACAACAACAACAACTGTGTGCCAGATAAACTAGTAAGTTATATCGCCTAGCACAACGAAATACAACACATAATTAACCTCTATCTGGTTAATTATATACTCGTTTAATCGACATTTGAACTGTATCTGTAAAAATATATCTGTATACATACCTTGCAAATGCTAACGTTAGCTGATCGTGCTTGGAAAAGCAAAGCTAGCTAACTAGTTAGCCGCCAGACTTCATTCAACAATGTTTATTCTTTCTTTAAAGAACATTTACAAACCTAACTGTGTAGTTTATTTGGCTTACTTTCTATATTAAATCTGGGCAGAAAGAACTTACCTTAAAAGAAGACATCCACTCCCTTTGCCATCGTTGTTTATGTTTGAAGCAGTAAACTCCGTGTATAGTTCAGCGACGGCACTTTGCGCATGCGCAATAATGTCAAGTTGACCGCTCAAATGAAGAAATAAAAATACTGAGTTTGCTCAACTTTCTTATTTGTGTTCATTGAGAAAAATATAGTAAACATTGAGTTAACTTGTTTTTATGTGTAAACTCAACATTTTGCTTAAAAATGTGTACACTTGACTTACATTTTTAAACTGAGTGAACAATTTGCAAGTTTGAGTCTGTGTAGCTGGATAGTTGATGTCCAGAAAATGAGTAATGAGTTGTTTTGACAGTTATTTTTTTTTTTTTTTTTTTTTAAAAAAAGCCAGGAATAAAAAATAAAAAAAAAACCTAAACTCGGTTCTAAATAGACCTTTAAAGAACCATCTTTTTAGAGTGTACTTATAATGCAGTGCTAATTGACATAGCTTTTAGGCTATCACTGTATAGAAAAAATTGGAGTTTTTACAGTGAGGAAGGCTACTTTTAAAAGTATGATTTCTAGACAGAAAGTCACACAGTCAAACCAAAAATTATTCACACACTAGATATAATTTTTGATATTTTTTACTAGTGGGTACAGGACACTATAGTTCATTTATGTAAGTGAGGATAGCAAAATAAAGTAAACTGTGACATATTATACCCAAACATTCTTCACACAGTGGACTACCAGTAAAATGACCATGTTTTGCTTAAGTGTTTTTTCTTTAATTGCTAATGCGACCTTTTTACACCACAGATTCAACAAAATTAAGCATCGCTTGGTAATTGGTTACCAAAGTATTGATAGTTGTGTAAATATCGTCAAATATTGGATTTTTGGTTGATTGTAATCCATCACATACCTTTTTATCTGACATTATCAAGATGAATTTAACTCTGAGTTCTTGTCATATTTTATTACTTTGTTCTAAACTATAGCAAATAATCTGTGATAATGTGAGAAATGTTAAAGGTGTCTGAAGAAATTTTGGTTTGACTGTATGTAAATATGTAAATTTTTAAAATTGTAAAACTCAATGGGATTCTTTCTAATGAATATACATATTTACTCAAAAAATAATTCATGCTGTTGGGGAAAAATATTTGTAAAAATTCTTATCCAGTAAATCATGAATAACTGGAAAACTACTGCGGCCTTGTTGTTGTCGATAATTAGAGGCTTTGAGGTCAAAAGGGTTAAAAGTATATATATATTTTTTAATATGAGAAACTAAAGAGAAACATGAGAAACATTCACCTCTGTGATGACTATTCATTACTCTGTGATGACTGCGGTAGTTTTTTTTGTTGCTGGTTAACCAAACCAAACAGATATTTGTCTGTGGTTTATCGGTTAGATAATCCCAGAAATTTAGTGCACAGTTGGGCAGTGACTCAGTTAACATTGGCATTTGCCAACAAAACACCTCTTATGGAGTTGTTTACCAGACTCTCGTCTTGAATTCATCCCAGCACATGGCATTTTTCTAGCACACTTGTCTTTGTTTGGCGATTTCCCACACTCTCGTGAAACAAAATGGGGGCAGGAGGGATTTTTTTGTTGTGGTCATATTTTTGCAGCGTAACATTTAGTAACTTCGTGTTCGAAAATAAGGATGTTCCACAGAGACAAAACCACAACCACATCATTGCAATAACGTGCCATATTATTGCATTTATTCCCACTTGCCACCAGTTGTGGCAAGTGGGCCCTTAATCAGCTAAAACTAAAACTGAAAAAAAAAAAAAATATATATATATATATATATATATATATATATATATGAAAATGTGTGAAAATTAATTTAAAAATGACCCCTAACTAAAATATGTTTAAGTACTAAATTAGAAACTGAAATTAAAATAAAAGCTAATAAAAAGCTTTCTAAATAAAAATATATATTCAAAATTAAACACTGTTTGCCACATTATGGGTTTCTAGAGGTTTCCTTTTTTTATTTTTAAACCATCCAGTTATTTGTCAGAGTGATCTCACCCATTTACATTTCTATCATCAGCTACTCTTACGTAACACTGTACATGGTTTATTTAAAGTTTCAAGATATGGTTGTCATTTCTGGAATGCCATCTATATTGAGTTGCCTTCTTACAATGGATGATAAGTTTAGGTTCACGGGGGTTTGATAAGAATGAGACTGAAAGGTCTGTTTCTCATAGCTGTGCAGGTTCTTGCTCAATTGATAACAATGATGAACAGCATCCAATTAATGAAAAATGACATTCCTAAGACAGCACAGGGTTTCTGACAGCAGATATTACGTAAGTAGATAAAGAAAGGGTTGAGAAAAGTCAAAAATACAGACAGTACTCTTTAGAAAGGTACATATTCCTGTTTGTCTAGGCCTTTTATCAGCATCTTGTATCCTGTGTGAAGTGAAAAATTGCCTGTGAGCATGACAGGATATGTGCGGGGGTTTTTTTTAGAGAGAGCTGTTCATCAGAAGTGATTGATTCAGTGGCTGTGCTTACGTATGTTTGACACTGAGGACTCCATAATAATAGTTAGATTTGTCAGAAAAATCACGCTTGTTTTTTTTAACTTGTGAATTATTTATTTAATGTAATAAAGCAGTGCATCATTTTCGTGAGACCGGTTGGAGTGTATCTGTTTTTGTGAAGAAACATGTCAGCTGCTCTCATAATAAGAGGTTTGAGGACAGCAAATGATTTCACATGCAATAGCGCTGCTTAGTGGCTTGTCTCCTGAACTGCCTCTTGTGTGGTTCCACGACTGAAGCTGGTGAAGCTACTTATTTTATTGCTGTAAGATATCCTGACATCTGGTTTTGATATTGCAGGCTGCTCATTTGTGAGTAAGATCAAAAGGTTTATGGCTTTTTTTTACAAGGTCTTTAAACAAGTAGTATTGGTCAAAAAAGTCAAATATTTCTGGTGGCGCACAGTACACCAGCTCTCCAAAGATCAAAGTGTGGGCTTAAAGGTGAGCTTAAAGGTGTAGGAGGACAAGCAGTTTCATTTAGTGTTGGGGAAAGTAATGCATTACAATATTGTGTTATTCCATTGTGTTACTTTTTATGAAAAGTAATGCATTACGTTACTTTTGCGTTACTTTTTGTCACCTTGGCTGGGCTTACTTATTTATTTTTAATAATAGAAAACCCAAAAGTTATATTTTTGCCAATTGTAAAGTCCCTTTCACACCAAGAGTGAAATTAATAAAGCTGAAGGAAGTACCTCTAGTCTGTACCTAATTTCTCTCAATACAGGACAGGAGAGGTGTCAGTGAATAAATAGGAAAACAAAGTAACTTATTTTAAAAAGTATCTCAATATTTTCTTGTAAATAAAGTTACTCAACTCATGTTACTTGTAATGCAAACCCCCAATACTGGTTTAATTTGTTTGATCATTATTTATAAAAACAAATGCGTGAGAAATGTTTCTAATTTTAGTTATCACATTATATTATATTAATATTATATTATTTGTTATATACACTATGAAAATGTAAGTAAAAGTCAAATAAAAATGCCTACAGTGCATATAGAAAATCATCATACCCCTTTGAAAAAGTTACTTTATATGTCATACAGCCTAAATTCAAACCCATGAAAGCAAATGACAGAAAACCAATGAAAACCAAACCAATGAAAGAAAAAACAACAGTTCTGTAAATGAATTAAAAAAAAAAAAACAAGAATAACAGGGTTGGAAAAGTCATCAGTCCCTTGATTTAAGGGAACACTCATTTTTCAACTCAGGAAAACAGTTGTGTTTTACCGTTTTTTAATCCATTCAGCCGATCTCCAGGTCTGGCGGTAGCAGTTTTAGCATAGCTTAGTATAGATTGAATCAGATTAGACCGTTAGCATCTCGCTCAAAAATGACTAAAGAGTTTCTATATTTTTTCCTATTTAAAACTTGACTTTTCTGTAGTTAAATGGTGTACTAAGACCGACGGAAAATGAAATTATACAGTGCCTGAAAATTGTCTCACTGTGCAAGCAGGTGGTCACACTGGTCATGTTGACAGATGTTAGCCTATTTTCAGGCACTGTGTAATATCATTGCGCCTGCTGCACCCATGGTACGGCAGCAAAGTTCCTTGATTATTACGCCGAAATGAGAGTATAGTTCCTAGCCATATCGGCCTAGAAAATCGAAACTTTTTATTTTCAGTCAGTCTTAGTACACAATGTAACTACAGAAGAGTCAAGATTTAAATAGGAAAAATATTGAAACTCTTCGGTCATTTTTGATCGAGATGCTAACGGTCTAATCGGATTCAATGATCTATGCTAAGCTATGCTAAAAGTGCTACCGCCAGACCCAGAGATCGGCTGAATGGATTCGAAAACGGTAAAACTCCACTGTTTAACTCTAGGGGAGTTGGAAAATGAGCCTATTTTCAAAAAAGTGGAGTGTTCTTTTAATACTTCGTAGAGCCACCTTTTGCTTTAATCACAGCCATCAGTCTCTTGATTGGGGAATATTTGCCCATTCTTCCTTGCAGAATTGCTCAAGCTCAATGGACGAGTGGCAATGGACTGCTCTCTTCAAATTGATCCACAGATTTTTGATTGGATTTAAGTTAGGGCTCTGACTTGGTCACTCTAAGAAATTCATCTTCTTATCCTTTAGCCATTTTGTTGTTGTTTTGGCAGTATGTTTAGGGTCATTGTCGTGTTAGAAGGAGCTGCCCATCTTCAGCTGTCTAGCAGAGGGACACAGGTTTTCCTCAAGAATTTGGGTTTACTTGGCAGCATCCATTTACCCTTCAATCCCCCAGTTCCAGCTGAAGACATAATGCTGCCACCACCATGTTTTACAGTAGGTATGGTGTGTTTTGGATGGTGTGCTGTGTTTGCTTTTCGCCAAACAAAGCACTTGGAGTTCAGTCTAAAAAGGTGTATTTTTTTTCATCAGACCATAGCCCCTTTTGGCAGAAGGTATCAGACTCTTACAAATGTGTTTTTACATAGCACAAACCAGACAAGGCTTCTTTCGTGCCACCCTGCCATACAGGCCAGCTTTGTGTAAAGCTTGGGAGATAGTTGTCACATACACAGACTGACCAGACCCAGCCATAAAGCCTTGTAAGTCCTTCAAAGTTGAATTTGGCCTCATGGTAGCATCTTTTATCAGTGTCCTCCTGGCTCTGTCATCCACTTGGGATGGACGGCCTGATCTAGTCAGTGTGCTGGTGGTGCCATACACTTATTGATGCTCTGAACAGTACTGTGAGGTTAAAGCCTTTGAAATGTTTTTGGAGCCTTCTCCTAACTTGTGCCTTTCTACTTCATCCCGGAGGTCTTTTGAAAGCACTTTGCCAAGCATGGTGAACTCTTTGCCGTACCATGCACTACTAACAGTGAAATCTTCAAGAAACAGCTCATTTTATTCTGAAGAAATTAACACCACTACTATTGATGTCAGGTGGGGCAACTAGCCTGGTGTTTAATCTGGAAGTTAATTGCTTGCACCTGAGCAAGTTTATAATGGTATACTCTTAGGGGCTGATCACTTTACCAAACCAGGCATTTCACTGCTTAATTTTTAATAATTGTCCAGAATGTTCAGGTTATGTGTACATGCAGCTCAAAATGTTAGACATCATTTATTTTATTTTTCAGGGTATAATGTGTCAAAAGGAATAGGTAAGGATATGTCGACTTTCTATAGGCACTGCATATGTAGTCTCAAAAAAGCCTGAGAAAAAATATATATATATATAATGAGTCTGAAAGGTGTAGAATTCTATATATATACCCAAGTATGTGTATGTGTGTGTAAATAAATTATTGTATATATTATTGTATATGCACACTTCTAAAAGTCAAACAGATCAACTTTGCATTAACATGTTTTGTCAGGGACTTTAAAATAAACTTCATGAGGTAGCTTCTAAGTAAGGCAAAAAATATTATTCAGAAATTGTGCTTTATGTAAAAATATTTATTTAATATTCAGTTCTGTTCAATATGACTGAATCCAAGTAATTTTTAAGGGTTGATTCAGGTAGAAATGAATTGCTAATGTGCATGTTATTACTTTTTACATATATAAAATAAAAAAATAAGCACAACTGTTCTTATTAGTATAAAAGTAATAAATATTAGTATTTATTTTAATACATGTACATACTAATATCTATATATATTGTATTTATATACAGATGAGAAGTGAATGGCATTTGACTACCCGGTACCCGGGTTGAAAGGGAAAAATACGATGTTCTCATCAACCTGACCTCCTCTGCGGTTCTGTTTGGAGCTCTGTGGTTGCATATGTTGCTTTTGCAAAAACCCACACCTGCATTTGCATGAGTCAGACACGGCCGAAGCCTTAACTTTAATCTTATCTATTTATCTATCCATTGATATATCTGTCTACATAAATAGTAGGGGTGCAACAATATAGTTAGTCCACGGTTCAATACGTACACTGTAAAAAAATAAAAAACACAATTTGTTGAGTCATCTTAAAATAATCTGTTACTCTGCTGGCTTAAAATTTTAAGTTCAGTCAAATAAAATAAGTTTAGTCAAATTGAAATGTTAACTTAGATATTTGTGTTTGCTAAACTAAACAGATGGGTAAGTAGCCCAGCTGTCTTAAAATTTTAAGTTGATTCAACTTAAATATCTAAGTTGTCACTTAGTATAATTTAACATTCCAAGTTGAATAAACTTTTTTTGAGTTGACTGAACTTAAAATTTTAAGGCAGCCAGGTTATAAATTATTTCAAGTTGACTCAACAATTTGTTTTTTACAGTGTACCTCGGTTTTTAGCCACGGTTTTCGGTTCAGTTTGGTTCTGTTATCTTACCACTTCAGCGTGTGTGTATTTTTTTGCAACAAATTAACAAAATACTCCCTTAAACTCCGTTCCAGCTTCTCTAATGTGGATAAAGGCATCGCTATTGCTGTGAGTCTGTGACTGGATAAAAAAATATAGCGTTAAACGTTTTGAATGACAAAATGTAAGGACAATAAACATTCGTCTACAATATATGGTTTTTCTGTGTTCTTCAAACCATCTTGTGTATTTTCATAAGCCATTGCTAATCGACACACATAGAATATGAGCATAGAATTTATCGTCTGCCTCATTCTATGATAAGAATCCACATCAGATCACATAAGGAAGTTATTTCAAACACTCGACTGATGTTGAGAATTAAAAACAAGTTATAATGTTCTATAATGTATCTGTAACTCTTGTTGGACAACAGGTTTAGAAAGGCTTATCATTGTATGTCATTAGAATGGAAGATGCTCTGCGTGTGTTGCTTTTTCAAATATAAGCGGGGGAAGCGTTTCCTCATTTCAGCACGTGAAATTGCAGGCACACATACAGCAAATTCCGAGAGAAATAAAACAAGGAAGTTATTTAAATGCAAAACCAAAAAAACGCAATTCACAAGCACGTATTGAACCGTGGATGTCGTACCGAACGGTTCGATATTATAGTATTAAGGAGTATTGCGACATCCCTAATAAATAGATAGATACATTTTGTCAGACCAGCAATCTTGTATTGTAAACTACTGTAAAAGTCAGTTACTACAGAAAAATCCAGTCTGGACCATTTAGAAACTGGTAATTAGAATTATTTTTTCCTGCTACAGTATACATTTCCTGCTATTTTGTTTTTGTTTTGGTGTGTTGATGTTTTATATTATATTTAGAGCCATGTTTTTCAAAGATGTAATTTCTAAAGTTATTTAAAGGCATAGTTCACTTAAAAATAATATTGTCATCAATTACTCACCCTCATGTTGTTCTAAAACTATATGACTTTCTGTGAAGCACTAAAGAAGGTATTTTGAGCTCTTTTTGTCTGTATGGTGATAGTCAATGGGGTCCAAAACATATACTTGCGTTGTACTGACAAATAAATACACTGAGACATTTATCTTTTACGTTCACAGAGGAAATAAAGTCATAAAGTCATAAGGGCTTGAAATGACATGAAAGTGATTAAAATGTTGGTGTTTGGCTATTACTTTAAAAAAGAAGCATCCATCTTCATGTAAGCCTTCACAGGAAGTCAAGAGTGCAAATGGAGTCCAAAGTTTGTGTAAAGCGTCAAGAATACTAAGAACAGGATGTTACAACAATAATGCTGACACATTGCTAGAGACAAGTTGCATTAAACATATCACTAAATATTAGTCACTACATATTCTGCAGAACAGGCTAAATGATGTTTATGATGTGGTGGCAGTCATGTTTTGAGCACACTAAGTATATACAGTAGCTTCATAGTATTTGTTTGTACTTTTTCGATCTTACATTTCACACAGATAAATGGTTGTTATAAAGGCAAGTTTGAATTTAAGGATGGAAATGCTGATGTCTGCCATTCTTTGATGGAATATCTGACTTCATAGTCATATGTGTTTTCAACAAGTCTACATGAAGAAGTACAACGATGTTCGAGGAGCCACAGGTACAAAGGAACAATAACCTGACACGTGCAAACCGAAATAGGATATGTGGAAAAACAAAAGGTATGAAAGGAAAGAAATATCAGAAATGTTACTCAGCAAAAAAGTCGTTTTCATATAGTGTATGTGTGGTTGAGTTGATTTCAAACATGATAACGAATCGTGATAAAGCATTATTTATGTGGTATAAACTCAGTGAGTAACTGCTGATATCTGCATTCGGATCACACTGTGTGCAAATCTGTTAACCACACAAAACACTTTCAGCTCAACCACTTTTCCACCTTCACCGATAAGTAGAGCTCACCATTTCCTGTATTGAGCCCCAGACTCATTTTCCACCGTGCATTTGCAGAAAGGGACTTTTCTTGCAAAGCACTGCAGTCGAGTGCTTTGGGCATTGTCTTAAAAAGATGCGATCTAAAAATGCAAAATGTAAGACAGGTAATTTCTACATGGGGGTCCTTATGAGGGTCCATCATAAATGTCCAGACATTTTGAAATATGGATAAAAAAGAAATAAGAAACCAAATATGCCCTCAAATCGACCACATTTCTCTGATTACCCGTGTCAGCGATTTAAACTAGATTCGCAGAATTGAGGAGGGGTACAACAGGAAGTACTACCTCTGCAGGCCACATCACGGTTTTCCCCCCGTGCGTGTGATGTCACTTGTTCCTTGTCGGACTAAACCCCTATAGGTCTGCGTAGTGGAAAGTACAAGCTCACCCCTTTATAAAGCGGACTGCATCAATGAGTTGTTCATCTTCGAGACGATCGGCCATCAATAAAGCAACGAACGCATCAAAATCTGATCTACGACCAACCGCAGACCCAAACATGAGACCCTCCTGCATCTTCATCGCCTGCCTTGTGCTCTTCGCTTTCTGCTCACTGGCTCGCAGTGAATGTACGTATTTTACTTTATTTCTAGATTTTTGTTTTTAAAAAAACAATAGACTGTTAATAATTTATTGTATATTTGTTGAGCGTTTTCTTGATTTCTTAATGTAACCAAATTTATATATTGATTTATATTACGTTTTAACATAAATTTTATAATTTTTTTTTCCTGCAGTCAGCCAAGGTCCCGACAAGTGCTGCTTTTCTTTTTCCAATGTAAAAATCCCAGTAAAGCAGGTTGAGAGTCATCATACTACACATCTTGAATGTCACAGGAGTGGTATCATGTAAGTATTTTTGTAATGTCTTAATTAAACTGAATTGTGCATTAGTTATATGAAATCATAAACCTTTTTCTCTTTTGAAATTTCAGTGTCATCACAAAAGCGCAAAGAGAGATCTGTGTTGACCCGGCAGAGAGATGGGTTCAGAGACTGATGAACTTGGTGGATGCTCGGAACGTGAAGGATATGAGCTCTGGGGACAACAAATAAGATGTGAATGGCTCTTCACTTTTCAAACTATTGAATTGAATAGCTTTCAAACTGATTTTAAGCTTTTATTTAAATAATAATATGTATGCACCTGCACAATGCTGTTAATCACTTAAGAAGATTGTGATATATATTCAAATATATTCAAAGCATGTTTAAGATAAAAATGTAATCTCAATATGTTTGCATTTTTTACTTTACTGTTTGCAAAATAAATATTATGGAAAGACACTTTTTTTTTGGAAGAACAAAAAATATATAAATTTTAAAAATTTGTTATAATTTAAAGAACCAATATTTAATAATCAACAATTGTACCAGCAATGTGAATACTGATACTGCTTATAATAACAATAACAGGCCCTGTTGTAATATATATACAATGGGAAAATACATTTAGGGTTTTTATTTCTACTAGATCTAACCTATAAAATTACTTCAGTTATATATATGGATTTTTTTTTTTCTTATTTGCATACTACCACATGGGGCACTTTTTAGTTTTTAATTATTGTACAGGTCCAATAAAGATCTGTCGGACTTTCATGAGAGTACTTCATCACTACTAAAAAAACTTTTTTATTTATTTAATTTTTTTAACTGGTGTAGGCCTCTCAGTCATGACAATGCTCACAGTGTTCATTTATAGAGCAATCTTTCCATGGCATGAAAATTAGCTTTACTATGTTCTGTATAAAAAAGACAAAAAGATATGAGGGTGGGTTATTATTACCTTCTATAGAACTATTACTATTGCAAAGACAATGCCGCTGTCAGACTGCGCGAATGAAAGCGTATCACTGAGCATGTCTGTGGGAACTTTTCATTAAGATGTAATTAAGCTGTACTGTAAATATTCTAAGACTATTTAAATTTAAA